>NC_068984.1:67751492-67756316 GCF_001194135.2 Octopus bimaculoides
AGAGAGAGAGAGAGAGAGAGAGAGGGAGGGAGAGAGAGAGAGAGAGAGAGAGAGAGGGAGAGAAAGATGTATATATGTGTGCGTGTATGTATGTCTTGTATATTTGCCGACAGCCTGCGATTTGGCATGATGGAGATTACTCTCTCAAAGCGCCGGTTGTTAAAACACTTCAGAATCATGGACAGGAGAGATAACTCATCATCATGTCCCAATGAGAGATAATGGACATCGACGTCTCGCTGTTTTTTTGTGATTTATTATTTTGATAAGTATATGTTATCTTATCAAATGTTTATTACAGTATGCTTATTATACTTGCACTGTTTCAATTCACTTTTGAATATACACACACGCACACACACATACATGCGTACATACATACATACATGCATGCATGCATACATACATACATACATACATACATACAAACATACATACACATATAAGTTAAGTTCCAGTTAACGGCTAAGCACAACTATCAGTATCTAACACTTGTGACTACAATATGTTGCTAGTCACGTGGTGAATTCTTCCGACGGATAGTTTTGTGTACTCTTCGCTAGACAGTAAAAATTGCTTGAAGTATGTTTCAATATTAATAATGATTAAGAGCATGGACATTTGTACATCTACAAAACTTATTTTATGGTTATAATGACCTACACGTGTTTCTGCTTCATCAACTACTCACTGGTGCAAATTCAACCCTGCAATATTGTCGGTGCAGCTTCATCAGAGTCCAGGGATTTGGTCATCCTCGAAGTGAACTGATTGAAATAGAGTTTTGTTAGTAAGTGTTCTGTGTGAGGTGGGGGTATTGTTACTTATTGGTATGTGCTGCCGTCCTCAACTTCACCCCGCTATATGACAATTATATCAATGTGGCGAATACGCAGAATAAATAGTTGAATATCAGAGAAAAATTCTTGTATTTAATTAGGAATGTCTATTTTCTGATATCCCATCGAGCTCAAGTTAGGCTTTCATCCTTCTGGGAATCTATGAATTAAGTATGAACTTAGATACTACTGAAGGGTGGGTGACTGGTGGAACATTTAGAGAAATGTTCAAAATTCTTTACCCTGTTTTACCGGTTCTTTTCAATTTGATTCTCCGTACACTCGCCTAGTCGAAAATATGTTGTCTAGTAAAATCTACTCTAAGGGAGACACAAGACACAAGGAAATCAGTTTTGAATATTCGTTTCAAAAGGTGTTGACAAGGAGGAAGCAGCTGACAAGTAAGTAACTGAGGACCGTTCGTCATTGTTATGAGGTTGGAAACATTTCTAATTATTTATTTCAATGCTTGTCACACAAAATATGGGCATACTAATGTGCCTGCTGGTTTCGTCTCGGTCTGCGTACTTCCTCCCAGTAAATTCTTTTAAAATATGTTGTATATATTTCTGGTATTCATATTTGTAAAGTGAGATGTCACAATGGATTTAACAATGGAGAATCAAACAACTAAACGAATGGGTAACGGTCGTATGCTGTTACCATTTTTCTGACTGGCAAGGCGTTCCAGATATGATCCTCTCTGTCTTTCTCTATCTCTCTTTCTCTCTTTCTCTCTCTCTCTCTCTCTCTCTCTCTCTCTCTCGCTCTCTCTCTCTCCACCTGTGTGTCTGTTGATATATTGTTTTTATTCACATTATTTACAGTATTTACATTTGACGGATATTTGTCCCCATCTTGTTTGTTGTTAACACACCGTTTCGGCTGATATACCCTCCACCCTTTATCAGATGTCTTGGAGAAATTTCGAACCTGGGTACTCATTCCTAAGTATTTGTCGATGTTATTGTTGTTATTATTATTATTATTATTATTATTATTATTATTATTATTATTATTATTATTATTATTATTCTGCCTGGAATCGAGCTCGGAATCTTGGGGTTAGAAGCCCCCGCTCTTAACCACTACGCCATATTCCCGTCAAATGTAAATAATAAACATAATTCCCCATCTCTTAAATATAGAGCAGTATTGTTCTTATTGTCTTGTACTTGTTTCAGTCATTAGATTGCGGTCATGCAGGGACACCGTCTTACAGAAATTTTAGTCGAATGAATCGACCCCGTTACTTATTTTTAAGCTTAATATTTATTCCATCGACTTTTAGGCCGAGCCATGAAGTTACAGGAACGCACATATACCAACACCAATTGTCAAGCAGTGGTGGAAGGACAAACACAGACTTAAAGGCACCCACATGGACATGCAGGAGTGATTGTGTGGTAAAAAGCTTGCTTCCCAGCCGTGTGATTCCGGTTTCAGACCCACTGCGTGACACCTTGGGCAAGTGTCTTCTACTATAGCCTCGAGCCAATCAAAGCTTTGTGAGAGGATTTGGTAGACGGAAACTGAAAGAAGCCGGTCGTGTATGTGTGTATGTGTGCGTGTGTGTGTGATTGTCCTCCACTACTGCTTGACAACCTCCACCACTGCTTAACAAGGCGATCGTACAGTATGGCCGCAGTCTAATGACTGAAACAGATAAAAGAATAAAAGAGTATATACGACACACTTCTTTCAGATTCTATCTAGCAAATCAAGTGACAAGGCTGTGGTCGGCCCGGGACCATAGTAGAAGACAGATGCCCAAGGTGCCACGCAATGGGACTGAAATCGGAAACTTAACTTATAGTTGGGAAGTAACCTTCTTACCCACATCCACGCCTAAGCTACTATATATATACACTAGACCCAATATGGTATATCTTTTTAAAGGTGATAGGGTTTGATTTGACAGACATTTATGTGTCATTCCTAGATTTGAGTGACCACATAAAGGCATTCAATTGATCTTGTTGATTAGAGCGTTGCAAAATTCAAGAGAGTACTCAATGTTCCTGCAGCACTACCGTCATCTACCTCTGTAGCCGGTATATGTATCATGTATCTCCCTCCACAGCGCTTATGTAAATATAATTGGTCTGATATAGGTGAATACCAATCGTGAGGAAAAGTTAAAGAATTCACTCGATTATCTGAAAATAAGTTGATCATGTAGTAGTACTTAAAATAAAATTATTAAGTAGAACAGAACGTAATTTTCATGCCTTCTCTTACAGGCATACACACACATTATATATAAAATCGAAATTACTAAGAATTACTAAGTGACCTTTCTTATCGAACAATGTTGACCATTGTTATCTTCATTTTCAGAACAATTCATTGCCTTGCGTATAAAATATAGATTTATCAAAGAAGAAGCAGAAAAGAAATAATGCAATCAGTATCATTTACAACGAAAATAATGAAATCTCCTCTTCTATCATCCTACGAAATTCGTTTTACAATCGAAGCAGCTAAGTTGCTTCGAAATCAATCAATATTCATACTGTTGAATAAAAATAATCTTTGTTACACTGAATGTTGATGTGCTACGATAACACAAGAGCATCATACTAAGTACAGCTGGTTCTGCAACTGGACTGCCTGGGGAAAATTCATCTCAGAAATTTTTTTACCAATATCTATAGCTATCTTTTTTATAAAAGAAGAAAATACCTTCTGGTTTTATTATGACAAATATAAGAGAAAATTAAGCAGGTTATATAACAATATCCAAAATCATTTGCGATTCGAATAGACTGCTTCACAATATTTGTTCTGCTCTGAAGACGGCGAGCTGGCAGAAACATTAGCAAGCCGGGCGAAATCCTGCTAAGCATTTCGTCTGCTGCTACGTTCTGAGTTCAAATTCCACTGAGGTCGACTTTGCCTTTCATCCTTTCGGGGTCGATTTAATAAGTATCAGTTATGTACTGAGAGCGATGTTATCGACTTAATCCCTTTGTCTGTCCTCGTTTGTCCCCTCTGTGTGTAGCCCTTTGTGGGCTGTAAAGAAATAAGAAAGGTTAGCCCGCCGGGCGAAATGCTTAGCGGTATTTCGTCTGTCTTCATATTCTGAGTTCAAGTTCTACCGAGGTCGACTTTGCCTTTTATCCTTTCGGAGTCGATAAATTAAGCACCAGTTGGGTACTGAGATCAATCTAATCGACTAGCTCGCTCCCCAAAAATTTCGGGCCTTGTGCCTTGAGTAGAAAAGAATATTTCTTTCGTCTGTTTCCAATCCCTCCGAATTTAGTTCTTCATTTCACCCTTCCATGTTTATAATTTAAACTTCAATCTAGTAATGAATTCTTCCATGTTTATAAATTAAACTTCAATCTAGTAATGACTCTTCTGGAATTCGGCTATGTTAACTATGGAAAAGGTCGTGGGAGAACCATTCACATCACTTCTGTCTCCAGAATTAGAGAAGGGTTGATCAAGTGGTTTAAATAGTTGCATATTTTTTATCGTCTGAAAAAGAGTTGACATGTTACTGCAACAATCAAATGAGAGACTAATGTGTTATCTAGTGCGGAACGGGAATATAGATACAGACCTTGAAATAAAGAAAAATTTGTTTTGGATTTCAGAAGACATCATGTAGTTAGAAGAATTGAAGTTCCATTGCAAAAAGACAAAGGAAGTGTCATTTTAATCAATTTAAACCCTTCCCCTAAAATTAATGGCCTTGTGCCAAAATGTGAAACAAGCATTTATTAAAAATAAACCATACTTATTGTTATTTCATTTTCCTTTTCTGGTTTTTATATCAATTGTTGGAATGAAATTTGACCTGCCCAAAGTGCGTCATGTCTAATTGATACATTTGTATTGTCATCAATGCTTACAAAGAATTATTAGTACAAATGAAAAATCGTTACGAATTTTCAAACAACTAAGTGCTTTCAGATAGCATGGCTGTTCGAATATTTAGTTCAATTACATTTGCATGTTCTGATGTGCGGATATATAT
>NC_068984.1:67756332-67762229 GCF_001194135.2 Octopus bimaculoides
ATATATACTCTTTTACGATTAAAAACATCATATGTTAATTTATGCTAGAATGTCTTGCTATAAAAGTTTCGCTATCAACTAAAAATCTGTAAGATTATATCAATAACATATACCTCAGTCTGCTATTTTATTTCTCCGCCTTACTCCAGTTGAACAACGGCTACCCGTCTGTTTTCGGATTTGTAAGTGTCATATGTAAATGAGGATGAGATGACAGAAGGCATTAGCTGAAAGTTAAAGATAATCATTTTTCTAAACTGAATATATAGTAACAGCTGCGTTTTGATATGTGAAATACTTAAGAAATCCCATAAGTTGAGATAATATTACAACCGTGTTCATAGAGCAACAATATTAATGCAAATATGTAACTAAGTAACCAAAGAGAGACAGAATATTTTTTCTGGCAAGAAATCATGTAATCTATTCGTTAATTATTAAATAATATGTTTTCGGTACACAGAAAAAGCAATTTTTAACTGAAACGATAAACTTTTCGATTTAATTAAAATCATATCACAAAATTCATATAGTGTTAAAATTATATTTGTACGATTTCGAATAACGATTTTGATTTTTAAATCAGATGTCTGATTTAAAATCCAATATTATTACTCTAAAGTTTTCCAATATTACTATGCATTTATTTCGCTCCATTAAACAAATAAATTCCCACCAGCTATTGAATTTCTTTGGTATGCAGTGGATGTTAATCTTCTGACTGACAATTACATTTCACTGTGCTGTAACTTTTAATCTGATTAAAAACTAGGTCGTCTTCAATGCATTTCATTTGATATGTATTTCTTTTCGTTTTAATTTAATATATCCGGTAGATATTGGTGAAAATACATGTTGTATATAAGATTAAAGATTGAACTGTCTTTCCGGAGTAAGTGCATGTGTTTATGCAAATATTGGTTGCATTTGCACTCAGACGATTTGTGTTGGTTGTGCAGCATTTCGTTACATCAGAAGTGCGACAAATGCCATGCATATAAAATAATGAAGGTTAAGAAATTCAAAGAAAGAATAATCAACCGATGCTGACAAACCTTACAACTACTGTTGTCTTTGTAATGTTATCAATCATTTTGAATCGATGTACATCCAATATGTCGTTCTGAGATGTTTCTCAGTACTTGATTTATGTTTATTTGTTACACATCTTGCATTTGCAGCGCATCATATTTTATTCCCACAGTGTTATACCACAAACTGCACTTTGCTGTATTTTATATTAAAAGTCTCGAGTTCTAGTGTTATTTTTGTCATATAAATTTGTGTAAGGTTTGCTGTTCGTCATTTCGGTATTGATATAAGTTCTAAAGGCTTTTAAAGATGTGAAAGCTAAAGAAATAAAGATCCGTTAACATAATATAGGGGTTTGTGTTTAATCTATGACGTTATATTACTGAGCATATCTCTAAGTAATACACGTATGTGTGTGTGTGTGTGTGTGTGTGTGTGTGTGTGTGTGTGTGTGCGCGGTGCGTTTTAAGTGTCTGTGTGTATGCATGTTTTAAGCGTCATTATGCCGGGGAGTATAATTTTTGTAACAAAGAAAAGTATCATGTATGCATGTACAGTAGCAACGGCATTGTAAAGCTTCAGAAGTAGTTGTAGATATTTATCACGCACATTATAATACATACAGATATTTCTCGCATTTTAGGACTTATTAGTGTATAGCAAACACTGATGCTTCTTCTGCCCCTTAGTTTAAATGCATTCATATTGACAGTAAATAGCTTTTCTTTGTAAATGTGAAGATTCCATCTAAAAAAAAATATTAAAGTCTTATGTATATAGAACTTTAATACAGTGATCAAATATGCAATATGTATACGCATTCTGGGAACCAACTTCATCATTAACGTTTATCTGTTGAAAATCTAACAGAATATCCTGCGGGAATAGAATTAATTCATTGATTTATTATTTTCTTTACTGTCATATTATGCAATAATATTCATCACGTCTTTTTCTCTGTGTGAAAAATGATGTTCGGTGCTAATAATTCTCTTCTTAAATATTTCCCAATTCTCAGTTGTGCCATAATATATTCTCATGTTAAAATGTACATTCGATTAATGTTTCAGATGTAACGTATTTTTCTTACATATTTAGTTTTATTCTACCAACTTTTAGTTTATTATTCGAAAGTTATATTTTGATATGTTGTCCTGAAAATGTATTAACATAAGAATAATGTTTTTATTTTAATGAATCTGAGTAGCGTGTTGACCAAAAGAGAACACCAAACTGAATTACTTGCAGTATTTAGTTACATTAAGGCGGCGAGCTGGCAGAATTGCTAGTACGGTGGCATTTCGAACCTCTCAAAGTTCTAGGTTCAAATTCCGTCGATGCCGACATTGCCTTTCATCTTTTCAATGTCGATAAAATAAATACCAGTTCTGCATTTACGTCAATGTAATTGTCTTACTCTCTCTTCGGATATTGCTGGCGTTGTGCCAAAATTTGAAACCAATACTAAGTTACATAATTTACGTTTTAAGTTCAATCCAATTTGTGCGGACGTGTTAAATAAACCAGGAAGCGAAAAGTAATTATCAGACATATGCATGAGTAGATTTATTCAACTTCTATTTAGATGATTCACAATTTCATCTGGATTTCAGAAATAATGCAGTTGTCATTTTCCATTAAAACTTTTTTTAAAGATTAAAGTTGCAGCATAGTAATTGTCACTCAAAAGATTAGCATCAGATGCATAGACAAGAAATGATAAGGTACATACACACATATTTATATAAGTATAGTTATATGTCACATACGTGCATACATATACATATATACATACATACATATATATATATATGTGTGTGTGTGTAGGTACATATATATACATGCATGTATACTTATATAGATACATACACACACAAACACATGTACAAACATATGCGCACATATTTTTGTACTGCATGTAGCCAAATTATTATAAGATTATATTTATATGCAAACTGCATTACTGTCAATCCATAACTATGCGTATTGGTCGTCCAAGAAGTATCCTTTGATATCAGAATTTGTCACTTTCCTATGTTAAATAACACTTAATGTAGTCTCTACAATTTCTGATAATGCTGCAAAGTATTCAACCTGCTGATCTTTTGCGGCATATAGTTACAGGTCAATCACTGAAAGGGAAGATGCATTAAACCACAATCATTGTATGGAGAAACCTAATTGTATTTGTCTAGATAACTGTCTCAAAAGAACTGCAATCTTCAAATTAAATCTAGTATCATGTTATTTTAATGATTCATATTATATAGACTTCGAGTTTATAAAGAACTGTCTACCAGTTTTAGATTGTATTTTTAAAGAAATTAACGACCATATTATATTAATATACTTTTCTCATATGGTGATTCATTTTAAATTCAGTTAATATTTTACAAAATTTCAGTCCAATCATATGATAGCTTCTGAAGTTTACATTGTCGCGTACCGGTTATTTGATAACCAGTTGGTGCTATGGTGACGGCAACTAGTTCTTGTTTGCCTATGTGATTTTTAGATATATACGAGCGTAGTTCATAAATTCTATATAAATATTGGTAGATTGCTTATTAAATGAGTCAGCTTCAAATCTGTTGACGGGTGTCATCATTTTAGTTCTGTTTGCAGTCAATAACATTTTCAAACCATCTGTTATGTGATTGTATATCGACCATTTTTGACATTCTTAATTCCAAAGTTCCTCAGTTGTTGGCGTTACACATAAAGCGTTCTTTCACTGTGATTATTTTTTTATAATACTAATAAAAGTGTATGTATTATAATGGTTCTCATGTTTCAAAATATTTTCCAAATGTCGGCACTTGTTTCGTGATTGTCCATTCCGTTATCGTAATAATTTTGAACGTTTTATACGCTTATACATACTTGTCAGTATTTTACTGAGCAGCTTATTTTCTTTCATTTACCTCCTCCATGTAATTTGTGTTTGTATTCTTTTCGGATGAAAACTTAGTTTGTGCCTTTGTACACTTACGTTGCTGTGTAAACGTACTTATTCTATAGTAGCAGCTAAAATCCGAAAACTGATGAAACTGAAGACAGGTTAGATGCACAGCAGTTAGCAGAATTCGATTTAGCCGTCGAATTCAGTGTTGCATATATTCCATATTAGAATTACTTTCTATTTACTGATATAAATTACTTTAAAACACATTTCCACTTATTAGTGATAAGGAATTGTGATGCTATATATGATATTCATGGCACACCTAAACATTTGTTCATCTTTAAAGACAGTAGTTACAAATCTCTGTTTCTATAGAGAAGTTTTATCCTTTTCTCTTACACCAGTAAATCCAATTCGTGGTTGTCTTCAGGGAAAAAACTTGTTTTTGTTGCTTTCGTTTAGCCCTATTAGCTCTGATTGAAAAAAGACCTTTCATTAAGACAGTCTAGTCTAACTTGGCTTTCTCTAGGTATCTAGAACTACAGTATTTATTTGTCTGTCCATATTTAAGACGGTAAGCTGTAATTTGAAGGTGATATGAATACAATATCTGACAAGTCAACTGACCACATCGGAGTTTCAATGTTGACATTTCTGATGATATATTGGTACTTTGTAATTCCATCTGGAGACGTATTTACGACTTTAGAAATTAAAGTATTCTCAGGGTAACGAAGAAAAGGGTTTATATGCTTACTCAATGTGGGTATACAAACCAGAAAACATAACAGAAAAAGCAGTGTTAGTTGTTGAATATATTATGGAATGCTAAGGCGGTGAGCTGGCAGAACCGTTAGCACGCTGAGCAAATGCTGAGCGGCATTTTGTCTGTCTTAGTATTCTGAGTTCAAATTCTGTGGAGGTCGACTTTGCCAAATTTCAGACCTTGTACCAATAGTAGAAAGACATATATTATTGGATGCTATCGAGTGGAAATAAGGAGAGTAAGAGAGTGTATAAAAGATAAACTGAGAAAGAGGAAGGGACTCTTATGAAAGGGGAAGAATGTATCAAAACTTGCTCACTTTTAGGTAGGGAGTATTTTTATTACTCATTGGCAAAGCAGTAACCGAAACAAGGTCTTTGTCCATGGTATTATTCACATGAAGGCCTCTATGTAGATGAAGAGGCAGTTGGCTTCGTGTTTACAGATAGACATACATATTCACATAAACATATTCATAAACTCACATGCACACATTAAGTGAATTCACACATAAACCCGAACTGTTTCAGATGTGCTACCAACTTACATGTTGCCTCATGCGTGCACACACACTAACACACGTGCTAAACAATGCATATACACGAGTTTTGCATGCATTTAGTGTGGCCACGCGCGCACACAAACATACGTATAGAAAAAAAATAGTGAACGAATTTACAGAAAATTAAAATTTAAAATAAGATTAAGCATAAGGGTAAAATCATTGTTACAGAAATATTCTGCATACAAGACAACAGCCGGGTGGAGATATTAGAAATACGAAAATGAGAGAAGTTCATACAGATCTAAAGGGGAAGATGCAATTGGTTTTTATATATATATACAAGTTTATATATAAGTTTATACATATATAAGTTTCTTTGTTTTTTGTTTTTTTTCTCGAGCATTATGTTTCATGGCAGATGGAAGTCCTGAACAGCGAAGAGAGTTAATTAAGCGGCAAGACATGTTGGAAGAGTATTCCACCACTTGACTTGTACTGCATAGTAAAACACTGCAGAAGTACCCATACAAATCTTTACACAGGCAACAGACGGTTTCACAAGCACATATTTGCCTGTAGGATGTAGATTTAATATACTATACAAGCATGGTGGAGGATGATACGGTAATATATATTAATGTATATATGTGCGTATATATATATATATATATATATATATATATATATAT
>NC_068984.1:67762687-67767263 GCF_001194135.2 Octopus bimaculoides
TATATATATATATATGTATATATAGTATAGAAATGAACAAAAGCAATTTAAATGAACTCACAGATACACACTTAAACACTTATGTATATTCATATAAATATGCGTAACCTGTGTAGGGGAGTCGTGTAGTGTGAGGATGTATTCAATACAAATAATCCCTTAACCCCTGAATATATTTCAACTTTTACTTGTGCAGTAAAAATGAACACAATTATTTTCAGTTTTGAGTTCTGTTGTACCCGTTTTTCATTCATACCTGAATACATACATACATAGATACATACATACATAGTATGAGGTTTAGAACAAAATACTTTTCATCACAACCTTGCTATTAAGTAGCCGAGGGTAAAAATTTACTCTAAAATTAAAGAGAAAGAGAACATATATAAATGAAAATATAATACATACATACAAACATATATGCACGCGCGTGTATATATGTATATGCACGTGTTTATATGACTGTATGGACGAATGTGTATAAGCAAAAGACCACTTCTTAGATATTAAGTTAGAAGCTAGCCAAGTAATACACAACGAAAAAGAAAATAGAATGGGATATATATCCACGAGTTGCATTCTATTGTGAAAATTCGTTCTGACCTAGGAGAGAATATTGGTCGCAATTAACTTCCCACGACGCTCCGATAAGTCCTATTTACTAGATTTCTTGAACTCACGAATTGCAGTTAGTGAATTAGTTCATTGTTATTGACAATGCCATCCTGGCAATTTATATATCGACTTTGATATAAAATGTGTATCCACTTTATCCCTTGGTGGCGTTGAGGAGGAATATCTATTATCCCTTTCATTTTCTCCCTGAAAATTATATTCAAGTTTAAACGAATATGATTATATGATATCCTGAGACATAACTCAATTCTCATTCAAGATATTAGCAAATTATAAATATATATATATATATATATATATATATATATATATATATATATATATATATATATATATATATATATATATATGTGTGTGTGTGTGTGTGTGTGTGCGTGTGTGTGTTTGCGTGTGCGTGCGTGTATACACATACATTCATGCCTTCCTACACATGCACACACACATATATATATGTGTGTGTGTGTGTGTATACACACACATATATATATATATATGTCTGTTTGAGCGTGTGAAATTGCACAAATGGAAAAAAAGGGAATAAAAACGGACAGACAAGTAATGTGACAGGTAATACGACAGGTCGACAAACATTTGAAGGCGGTGAGTATATGTAAGCGGTATCTGTAAGCAATCGCACACACAAAATATAGCAATAAAAGTTGTGCATAGTGAATAGTAAGGAGAAGAAAGGAAAAAGAAAGCAAGATTGTTGTTTCGGGTGACCTTTCATCGAAAGAGAGACATGATACTATATCAATCGGTGGCAGCGCTTCAGAGCAACGACAGGCTCACGGTAATTGCTAAAAGAGAGCTGGTTATGTTTGTGAAATCCTTAACAATAATCCTTTTTAAAGTCATCATCGGTGACGCTCGTTATTCTATCACTATAAATGTTATAAGAAATGTCACTTATTTTGATCACTGAAATAGCAAATGCTTTGAAGCTGATGAAGATAGTAAAGCCTGAGGAAATTATGACGTAGCAATAGAAATTTTTATGAGCGGATGAAAGCAGCAGTGAACCACCCTCCGTCTGCAATACATTCCTTACTTGCAAGAAGAAAGATACACATGATGTGGAATGAGTAAAATGTTATCTTACTTTATAAAGCGGGGATGAAATCTATGAAACCATTGCCCAAAATGACTCTTATACTGAGTCACAAAGTCCATCACTTATTCAATCTAACACCTGTTCTAGAATAAGCGAAAACATATAAACGGTCTCTTTGTGTCACCTTCGTTGATTTGATGGTGTATTGGTGAATGCAATGCTGCAGTGCCTGGAGATGCAAAGATCTGAGGAGCAAAACATCAAGCTGCTTTATGACGAATTTCAGGCTTGACCACTGATTATATTTTTACTATCGTTCCTCACAAGAATTCCACTCTGGAAGGCCCTTAGACAAGCATAGCCTATCTTCTCAAAATTCTTTATTACACCTCTCGAAATGGTGTTTTAGACGGGAAATATAGCATGAACAGCAAGGCCAAGCAACTAGCATACAATTTGAGACGAGGCTGTGCTCATTGCAAAAGAAAGTCGCATCAGCTGTAGAAACCATACCGACAGTGCTGGACACCCAGAGTTCAGCCGTAGGCCTCATAATAGCCCTCACTAATATAAGATACACATGTTCCGGAAACATAGAAAAGTGGAGTGAAAATTATTTTTATGTGTTTCATTCTGTTGTTGGCACTGAGTTTCATCCCCAGGAAGTGTTTAGTACTTATTTTTAAAATCATTTTAAAATTATAGCCTTAAAATTTGATATGTGTATGTGTGTGTGTGAAAGTATATGTCTGTGCAATAAAACTCAAATGTTGCTTCAATGTAGCTAAAAATTCTCATTTCTTGCATATCACTGCCGCCCTGAATTCAACGTGTCTTAAAAATATTCTACTTTGAATTGCAACAGTCACAAACATATGTGTTTTTATACAAATCAAAAACCAGCTATCCTCGTTTTTGATATATTTGTTATGAAGATAACTTGAAAATAATCTTTAAAATATTCAAATGAAGAAATCCTTATTTCTATTTAAAGAAAACACATGCTGTTTTAATCGCTACTTTTAGTTTTCTTTCTGTGTATTGGCAAACTTATATGAGAAACTGTTTATCCCAGATGCTTTACAATCTGAGTTCAAATCCCGTCAATATCAACTTTCATCCTCCTGCGGTCAATAACTTGAAGAATGACCAATACGCTATGGTTGTGCAATCAGCCGTACATGTACCAGTGTTATATATCAATGTGAAATATCCTTAAATGAAGTTGTTACATGAAAGGAAAAAAAATGTTTGATGTATCTTAATATTGTTATATTTAACGTCATATTTAAAATAGACATAATTCTAATGAGATGTATCTTTTTTTGTTTATAGTATATAACCTTAATACATTATATATAAAATAATATCACGTATATCAAGATAGAAAAAGAATGGTCAGTCGATCATGTGATTCATTCTACATTAATAGTATTAATTTCATTGTCTCCAAAGCGAACGATATTCAGATGTTGTCGTAAGAAGTGATATTTCATTTTTAAAAGTCTTAGAAGTTTAGTGTTGTTGCGACTACATTACATATATAGTTAGTGATGTTATAGAGCCGGAAAATTTTATTATGATCTATTATTTAAAATGAAAGACTTCAAATGAAGCGAAAGTGAAAGAACAAAGATATCCCCGGGATATTATGAGATTGGCATTCTTTCACATTTCGTTGCACACTACACAGTGCTAGTGGTAATTATATTCCACGAGGTCAGAATTTCTTATTCTAAAATTATTTTTGATAACCGCAGCATGGTTTATGGACCAACACTCTTTCTATAGTAATAATAATAATAATAATAATAATAATAATAATGATAATAATAATAATGACGACAGCGACGATGATGAAATTAATAACAATAATATTAATAATGTTAACACAGATTTCAAACGCCTTGTTATTGTATAAGATATATACTCAGTGTAATCATATATTTCATTGTAAATATATGTATAAATACGAACCCCATAGATAGTTACATAAGTATTAATCATGTATATGTGTGTGAATATATTGGCGGTATTTCCTTCAGAAATATAAGACGTACAATACATGCCTAAGGTATATAAGTAAATTCAAATAAAATACAGATTTTCACATAGTCTATAACTTTTATGATCGAATAATTGAAAGAAAGTGTGCGTATGTTGTATGTACCATACATAGCTTTGATATTTAAGATTCGACAGCATTTCTGAGTTCATATTTATAATGATAAGTTCTTCAGGTTTAAGGAATTTTCACTTAATGCAATGTAATCCATTAGGAATTGAATCATTAGACGTAAATTCATTCGAAATCACACTATCGATTTCACAAGGTATACATTATATAATATAACTTATCGACGGTTAAAACAATTTCTTGCATCGGAAAATCTAGATGTGAATAGATTAACACTTTTATTGTTAACATTTCTTAATTCGACTTGCGTCCTGCCCCGAACTTACTGGCCTTGTGCCAAACTTTTTAACCAATATTTCTTATTTCTAGGTAGCAGGCTATCATAACTTTTAGCACTGTGGAGAAGATACTTGGCGGCATTTTGTCAGTCTTTAGGGACGAAATGCACGAAGCCTTTTCTTCGGCATGCTAACGGGCTCGGACCTATATACACTTTGAGCATTCATCGACAATATGAGTCTTCAAAGACAGTTGCTCCTATAAATTCTAATATAAAATTTAGGATTTGTGGAGGCTCAAAGTCGGGAACAAAAACATTACAGTGGAGACATACAAGAAAACCGAACGAAAACTAACATGGAGTAGGATCGTTAGACTAGAACGAGAAGAAAATAGTGAACGTTCCGGGAAATGTAGAAATATGGGGCGTGTATGTATGTGTGTGGGGGGGTTGTGTGTGTGTGTGT
>NC_068984.1:67767510-67780326 GCF_001194135.2 Octopus bimaculoides
TCAGCATTCACAAATCATTTTCGTGTAATACGACAAAACAGAGAATTTGTCTGACTTTCATAACGATTTTGTGACAAAATATAATTGACAACTTCAAATGACTACATACATTACTGACAGATTTTAATTTCTTATCAATTTTTCTTCGAAGATTTAATTTTCAGTTTCGTGTGAACCATGTCTTCGGTAATATCGTTTGTAAACTCTTTCGTCAAAAGCTAATCTAGTATTTCGAATAATAACATGGATAATATAAATAGGTAACCATATTAGTCTTAAATTGTCATGGCTTTTCTTGATTGAAAATACTCGCTCTGTAACATTAACAAGAAATTATTTTCAAAAAGAATTGGATTGTTAGTACAGAAGTGTATTGTAGAACTACATTTGTGTATTGTAGAACTACATTTGTGTATAGTAGAACAACATTTATGTATTGTAGAACTACTTTTGTAACCATTGCATGTTTTCCAGCGTGTTTCAGACATTAAAAGGCAAAAGGCAGTTAACTATTTCTGAGGTTGTAAATGTTTCATCGCTGTTTGACTTGCAGAAGACAAGTTGAAAGTTTAAAATAGCATAGAAAAACTGTTATATAATAATATGGAAAAAAAAAATTTCCAACGATTTCCAAAAATTACTATTTAACGTGTATAAAGTCACATACGTTTTATATTACTATAAACGTCATATATAATTCGGTCTCAATAGACTGCGGGTAGTAATGTGGGTATATTTCTGTTTCTGGATGTGAATGATTACTATGGAATGTGTACTTATGGAAGCGACAACCAGGATAATATTTGTGAAATTTTGATTTTTAGAGACATATGATTACACTATAACTTTACATATAGCCCATCAAATATAATATGTTTAATGCTATCGTGAACGAAATCCAGCTATTCATAATAATTTCCTCTTCTTAGACATAAAGAAATTGAAGGATACATATAAACGAATATATATTTTCTCACCTAAATACATGTGTGTGTGTCTGGGATTAATGTGTGTGGTGTCTGTGCGGGTGGTGTTTGTGTGTGTGATTGAATTAAATCTTGCAAAATATAAAATGATATATCTTCTTGAAGATATAACAGCTAATATGGATATTTTTTTAATATCTGCACAGTTTAGTACTCTGGCTTCGAGTAGATTTAAATGTTTCACCTTATATAAATACATGCATTTATCCGCCCATAAATAAAAAATAAACTCATACACCTCTATTCGACAACTATATTTACCGTTTCTATAATTTTCCCAAATACATGACAAATCAGATTGACAAAATTAATCTGGAATGAAGTAATTGAATACAATGTAGAAGAGGAACATTGCTATTTACTTGGTTCGCATGAAGGAAATGAATCACATAAAGTGTAACACATTTGAATAAATGTACATAAAATATAGTTTGTTAAAAGAGAGGCAACACTTGAGATGATGATGAAAAAATAGCCATCTAGTTTACATTTCGTTGGGTTCTAAACTACAGAAACTTTAAACAAAATAAAGACAAGAAATTCGTCGAATTTTTTCCCCTCATATTTGGATTATAGAAATTCGAGGAAATTTGATTATGAGTCTTGTTTGTACTTGAATAAAAGCATCATCCTATTATATTTAAGACGTGATCAGGCAATAAGTTGGAGTAGATATTTATCTTTTTATCCGGATGGTAATCAGTTCCTATGGTCCATTATAAAGCCTTCAAGACTACTTAAGGCGCGAAGGAAAATGTCTTTAAACCTAATCCAAATGTTTGCAAAATATTGAATGCTACTAAAGTCAGCAGGCGTGCAAGATGATGGCGTGATATGGACAACGAGTTAAGTCTACTACCGAAGTAAGCCATTGCGGGATTTGAACTCACAACACAATAAGTCAGAACAAATACTGCTATGCATCAGTTTCCTGCGTTCCCAAAGTTCTTTTCTTCCACCGATTTTGATGAGTACATGACCATCAATGAAGATGAAAGCGAACTATTTTTTTTTTTTACCAAAAGTTGCATACAGAGCAAAGAAGTCCGTAACTTCAAGTACCTTGTACTTTATGTTGCAGTAAGAAAATCCTTTTTTTGATAGGTAATGAACTAACCCGAAGTGTCTGCAATCTTCAAGACCTCTGGTAATCGAGTATTTCAAAGTTAACAATTCTGGAATTCTTTAGGAAATGGGTATGAAGCATTGTTCTTCACTATAAGTCGAATGTTAGACCAAAGAGGAATTACTATATCGTTTTGTATGCTATGCTTATTATGTAAAAAAAAAAGTATCCATGACGTATAATGAGGGATCAGAACATTTCCTCTTAACGGGACGCCGGTCCGTCGCACGGTTACTTATTTAGAGGTGAAAAGATTGTTGTAGCGTAAGATGAAGATTTGGTCAAGAACACAAAGCACTGCGCGGTCCGGAATCGAAACTGCGATTTTGCATGAGTACATCACCCCAACCACTTTGCTACGTGCATTCACGCAAGGTCTCAAAATACAAAATATCTCATGCCATGAAGCTAGATCAAGGATGAGACTTCTGGAAACATTCAGCAGACTTTTTCGATTGTTGTCCACTGCAGGAGAGACTTTGTTGAGCAATGCTATCGCGTTGAACAGCAGACCACATCAAATGTAGTATGTTGGAGAGCAATCAAGTATGTTGACGTTAATATCAAGGCACTGCGTCAAATTGAGAACCTACCAAAGGTAACGGGAACAGAGATTTATGGCATGGAGTTCTGAAATGCATATCGATTACGTCCGCTTGAAGAAGGGATGAGGAGGCAATAGAAGCAAAAGGAGAAGGAGGATAAAAAGAAAAAAAGAGGAAGAAGAAGAAATAATGATAATAATAAAAGAACAACAGCAACAAGAAGAAAACGTCAAGAATATTTTCTTCCGTTTGTGAATTAAATACAATTGTATATGCACGTACATACATATATGGACACACGGACATTCATTCATGTATATATGAGTGCATGAATTATGTATGTATAAGAGATTAAATTTAATTTACAAACGGCAAAGCATTCAAAGCATGTATTGGAATTGTTCCATGGAACATGAAATTTTGCAGAACATTATTTTTTCATTTCATTGATACATTTTACTTAATGGCAATATATCGTTATACAAAAAAAAAAGTACTGTTTCATTATATTCATCTCATCTAAGATTGTACCATGATCAACTATGCCTTCCATGCCAGTAGGGACGATAAAATAAAGAACATGTAATATACTGGGAGTTGATTCAATCGAGCATACATCTCTTCCTCAATAAATTTATGGGTCTTGTGCCAGTAAAAGAAATCAATATTTAAATAGCTTAAAATAATAGGTTGCTTTGGCAACAAGTGTTGTATATTCTATTGATTAGAGAACCATTTTCTACCCTCTACCTTTGAAAATCGATTGCGCCTTATCCACTATTTACTTTTGAATACATTTCATCTTTCTTCTCCTCACACATGATAATGATTATCTAAACTTCTGAACTACGATATTCCTTTGTGAATTCTTCATATAACACCACCACCGTTTTATTATTTCTTCACATAATTTCTCAAATCAAAACGAATCTATACTTTACGCTACGTATTTATCGTATTTTTTATTTTATTTTTTCCTTCACTAAATATTTACCGCATGATTTATTAAAGCTATTTATTTAGTGATAAATTGTATATCATAACTGCACAGGTTTCCGCTAGTTCTGTGATTCAAAACACAAATATTTACAGTGAATGAGCGATCTGGTTTCAAGTAGTGCATAACAGATTAAATCCATTCAACAGTAAAGAAAAGTATAAGTTGTGCTATGATCAAGTTAAGGAGAACAGGAGAGTTATTCTTTGACGAGTGTGTTTATGCTGATTTACACATTGAATACATAGAGTATTAAGGTTTCTATATATTCAGATATTTTTCAAAGACAAACGAACTCATTTCTTTTTATATTTTACAGCTTTGTTTATAGTTATCGTTTTTCACTGAAAATGCTAATATTCTGCGAGGTCTTATACTTTTAAATTGGCGTATAAGAAGATAGAAAGTTGCAAAGGTATTTTATTCCTATCATCACTGTTTTTGCTGCTTTTTTCATTTGTTTTGTTTTAAATGTTTTTTAAATGATTTGATCTGGAGGTAGGAGAAGCAACCGCAGCCTTGCCACCAACACCTCTGATCAGTAAAATCGGCGTAGCTGATGTCTGCTTTGAACAATGGAAAACAACATCAGCAGGAAGCTAATTCCCGATAGCTGACATTGAGGTAAGGAGTACAGACTACAGGAAGTTGTTAATTCGTGATTTGGAGGAGGAAACACTTATCAGCGACGAGAGGTCAGTACAGTAGATCTGATTAGCGATGGGAGAAGACTAGTCAATTCTTTAGAATCAGAGGTCATTGAAGCCGTGGTAGAAACGGCACAATAAGGAGAAAGCTTGCTTATTGGCTACAGCTTGCTTGGAATTTATCAATATTTAGAAATATTATCTGCTTTAATCGATCATACTCAGCACCATTAATGCTTCAGCCATAATCATAGATTTTCCGCATATATTTTCGCATATCATAAGTTAGAAATCAATATTCTTTGATGACGTTTTACTTTTAGATTGTTGTTTAAATAGATAAGTGTAAAAGCATTTCCCATTTATCATTATCGTTTGTGTTTTGTCTTTTTATTGTTCTTTAATATTGTTAGTGCACTATATTAAATGACCTGCAATATTTAGTGGCATGATGCACACTAAAAACATTAAATTAATCCAACAGCAAACCATAATTTACGTATTATACAAATACAATTCTAGCGTTACAAAAGACAATGGAGCATACGCCTTAGAAACACATGCCATATAATATGATAATAAGTGACACGAATGATTTCTTAACCAAAGTGCCATAAACGTTTGAAAAGGAGCGAACGAATCAAACGCTTATCTGTAATTTTATAACCCACGGTGACTTTTGAACGTGTAGTATATCACGAAATACTACTAGCACTTTGTGATATTCAGTAAGTAGTCTATAAAAAGAGGGATAAGCATTCCATTCGCTCCTCTACTAAGTGCTTGGGTCATAAGAAATCCCAAAGAAGATAACGCTTCCTTTCTTTGCTTCTTCATAACGAGAAACTTGCCATACGTTTTCGAAAGACTAGATCGAAGAAACTGTGGTATGTTTATGATAGAATACAGAAGCCTGTCATTTGAAAGTATGTGACATTCAGTTTGAAACGATAAATTATCTGCCTAGAGAATGGACCCTGCATCTCATGAATAGACGAAACATGAAGCCCACAAGTTGAGACGTTAGTGAACACGCAAATCTTTGGCTTGTCTCC
This sequence comes from Octopus bimaculoides, assembly GCF_001194135.2. NCBI lineage: Eukaryota > Metazoa > Mollusca > Cephalopoda > Octopoda > Octopodidae > Octopus > Octopus bimaculoides. Next base: position 67,772,867 of record NC_068984.1, read on the forward strand.
ACATTTATGACACAATACGCTCAGGTGGTGATAGTAGAGGTGACTCGTACTAGAATATAGCTTTTTTGGAGTCTACAAGAGCAGCCAAGTCATAATGACCTCCGAAGAAAGCAATGCCTTCTTGAAATTATGTTACTGTATCAACTGGAAAGTGAAGCAGACGAGTGGTGCAGAGTAGAAAGCTCAGATGCTAGACATGCTGTAGTAAAGGCCAGCTGAGGCTACACTGTCTTAAGGAAAACGTAAATCGAAGAAGTGGAAACGACAATTTCCTGCATTGACTATCACAAGTGCTATAACTATTGACAATATTGTCTCAGAATCATAGGTTGATACTCTGTAGATAGCCAGGTGGAATCAAACAAGACATAAATGACGTCCTTCTTCCTTTGTGCAACCTATACCAGGGCCAAACATGCTCACGCGGTGTTTAAATATTGCTGCCAACTGAAGACCTCCTGTCATGTTTGCTACTAGCAGCTTTTGATACCAGAATATGGCTCTCCATGAAACGGTTCCAATTGCACCGATCAAAATGGTTACCACGCTCATTTTTGATTTCGTGTTGATGAAAGAATTACAGCTTAAAGATTTACTAGTTGTTTTTAAACAAACCTTAAACAGTGTAGGAATGGAAAATTGATATGTAGTTAGTAACAATAAAATATGATTGATGCTCTCAGGGCAATTGACAGCATTCATTAACTTGATGAGAAGTTATTTTTTTTTGGCTCTTTCAAATTTGCCAATGTGGAAATATTAAATGTCAGTTTTATTGATTTACATATTAATGTTAAACTCTATTATATTCATTTGTTTCCCAGTAATTCATGCCTACCGTAGTCCTTCTACATAGTCTATACTCAATTTTAAATAATTTATATCAACATTAAAGGATATTTTACAGTAGCGTTGTGTTCGACATCATAATTCTTTTTTTTAAATAAAGATGATCAAATAAAGATAACAATTTCAACGTACCAAGAGAAACAAATATAAAACACCAATTCAACGATATTTGTAAAATAGTAAACATGAATTATATGGAGTTATTTATTTTATAATTTCTCTCTTGTTTTAAAATTTGAAATGGTATGATATATGCAGTTATAGACATACAAAAGAACAGGATGGTCACGGTAGGGATGCTTTTGATCTATGATCAGCTCTATCAAAGAAGACTTGCAGCGAAAGGACAACGGCATGAAGAAATTAATATACGGCAGAAGAAAAAATAATAGTAAGGCTATTATTCGTTATATCACGAGACATACAAGCGTGTTCTACGAACACTATAATAATATTACATTATTTCCGAGAACTGCATAATTCCAGTAAATTTGGATTTAGAATAGTTTGCGCTAGAAAGCATGCAAAGAAGATATTCTGCTAAAGTTTTCTCATACACAAATGTAAGTACTTTCGAATCCAAATGAATGAATACGATCTTAGATTGTGACATTTGATTTGCCGGCACACTGCCATATCCATACAATATCAAGAAGGATTCACACATAAAACGGGCAGTGAAGTGTAAATCTAACGTCTAAGAGAACCAGATTTTCATGACCCGATTCTGTATCATACGTTTGTATCATTTGATTTCACTTATATCACTAATAGTATTGAGAAAGTTAAAATACCATACAATTTTATTTCTTCTTGTCCACCACAAGCCTAATGCATAATATTTTTTTTAACGTAAACATCGATTGCTTACCTAAAACGAAATTGGCGCAAATAAAAACGAGATATATAGACTTCATGCTTGAGATCTATAATTTTAGCAACCCAGTCTTCCACCATATCACGGAATGAAATCAACCACTCTAACTTCGTTATTCATTAGTATGAACATATCATGTAAAGAAACTTTTGCCGCAAACCATAATCAGAAAGTTTAAATTTAACGCAGCTGTCAGTGATAATTTTCTATCAGGAGAAAATCAACAACCTGATAGATTTAAATCATGTAGCAAGTAATATAATTGAATAGCGGCAGAACAACATTTCGTAACTATTACTAAACTGTAGGCATTATTTTATATCAGTTGAAGTAGTTTTCGCACTCTTTCTTAGGAATGACACAAAGATGTAGAAACAATTAACATTCTTTTGTACATTAAAAATACAATTATAAAAAGAAATATATTTATTTTATAATTAAGAAATATTAATTTATGTTACTTAGATGTGAGGCCATGAATGTAGCGTGCTTCTGGTGAATTATTTCCCACACAAAATGCAATGAATTGGGTAATTTAAATAAATGCGTCTTATTCATTAATGGGATTTATAATCATTATATGTCATATCGGGAGTTAGATTCACTTTCTCCAAATCAATGCAAACCTTGATAATTTGTGGATCTAAAACAACATTGGATACAAAATCGATTCAGTTGTACTGTAATAAATTATTTTTACTAAGCCTGAATGAAGACTTTTCAACATAGTTTTTGATTATATTCAGCTGAAATTAAATCCTTATTTTACCAAGTTTCTCTGGCATGGCTTTAAACTACTCTTTCATAAAGCAAAACAGTAATTAATCTAGTTCGCAACACATCCTATGTTTGTTCCTCAATAATAAATATGTTAATACTTGTTTGAAATTGCTCCAGGATCTCATTGATAATTTGCATGCAAACAATAGAATATTGCATGACAGCTTAAATATTTCGGTTAACTAATCTCAGCATTCGTGCATTTGTCTGTTACACTGCGAACATAATCAGAAACCAAGACGACTGAACTATAGTGGAGCAGACAAATGCATTAAGTATAACATTAATAATCCAAAAGCTTTTAGCTGTTGCGATAATACATAATCTCAAAAATACGAAAATTTATTGAAATTAAACGTATAATTGTTATTATTTACAAATGTAATGTATTTATATAAATATAAATCTATGTAAAATAATTTTTTAAATATCCAGTTTCATGTAATGTGCTGATGGGGGAAACTAAATTACAGTTTTACTATTTTCGCTCACATCACTGTATTATTGATTCTTCACTCGTATGACATGGTTGTTGTATCTATATTGTTGACTTTACGACTAATATGTGACAATTATATTACGTTGAAATGATACTTTAAAATTAAAGAAGTTATACGTTTTGCAAGAAGGATACATATTTAATTCAATCAAGTAAGATCAAACTGATGCTTTGAGCTGTCCGATCTTTCATAATATCTAAGTTACATAAAATTCCTAAATGCGAAACCACCTTGTCGATTCAATGCACTAGTAAGTCATCTCTTATCCTTTGACATTAGCCAATGAAATGTATGACTCAATTGTGAAATCAGCATAAAAGCATGTGTGAAATGGGTATGCGTACAAAAGGGTTAGTGCCGAATATATTTTGAATTTCATCGACTGAAAATATGAAATTAAAATGTTTAGAAGACTAAAATGATATGTAGATTCGTTAGAGATTCCCTCGGTAGATTTTGTGGATTATGTATAGTGTTATTACCATCTGAATTGCTATGTACAGATATACGCGCAAAGACAAGTATTCACGCAAATACATACATATGTGCGTGTGTGTGTGCTTGTGTGTGTGTGTGTGTGTGTGTGTGTGTGTGTGTGTGTGTGTGTGTGTGTGTCAGTGTGTAGAGGATTCGTTGGACACAATGTGAGACGATTGTTGTTGTCGCTAGGCCTAACTCATCGTAAATCAATACCATAATGCGTAATATCCAGACTACAATGGTGAGCAATGGCAAGAAGAATATTGAACAAAACTTTAATAACATTTGATCTGGCAAGTGGGGCCTCATTTCAGTGAGCGGAGTGGGGTCGGTGTACAATGATACCGTCACGAGGAAGGCCCCGAAACGGCGCGTATTCCCTCCTGATGACCCATTAAACTTCCTAGCATCCGATATGAGGAGCTTTCAATTAGTAGCACTTGCATCTGCATGTTGTTTGCAAAAACGTCTAAGCTGCAAAATATTTTTTTGTCGTTAACTAATAATTATTATTGTTGAGTCGTTTTGGGTTAGGGTTAGAAACAATAAATATTTGCTTTCACCACTAACATTTTGTGTCCTATATATGTGTGTATGTGTATGTGCGCGCGCATACGTGTATATGTCTGTGCTTGCGTATGCATATATATAAATATATATACATGTGTATACATAAGTAAATGGGATGACAAAAGAATAAACGATTATCTTATGAACTTCATTAGCTTACATCAGGTTATTAGTATCGTAATGTCCAACATATATATCTTTGTGCGTCTTTGTGCCTGTGTTTGTCGCCGCCATCACTATTTGGCAGCTGGTGCCAGTTTGTTTACATCACTGTATCTTTGTGGTTTCAGCAAATAGTGACCGACATAATAAGTAGCAGGCTTTAAAATGTACTGGGGACGATTTGTTCAGCTAAAAACCCTTAAAACAATTACAATATAAAAGACACACACACACATAATATATATATATATATATATATATATAAGCATAGTATCTTGCAGCCGAACCAATTGCAAAGTAATGGAGTTTGTGTCATAATTTGTTGTTCCTCTGACATTTGTATGATCTATTGTATACATATGTGTATGCATGTTGTTTGCTTGGTAATTTGTAATGTTTAAGATTAGGTGTAATTTATAAGAAACGTAACTGTATTAAATGACATTTCATATAACTAATATCTACTGATTACCTAAGAAATATATTACTAATATATTAAATAACAAACAATACATATAGAAGATTATTTCATATGCTTTACCTTGTTGAACTCATCACTTTTTCGGTTGATAAAACTGGGATTAACAGAAATGATATCTTACCTGGAAGAAAAAGAAAAGAAAAATATTTTAATTATCCTTTATAATCACAAAGTTCAGTAAACTTTTCATATTCTAAACTAATAGAAATAACGATATGAATACATTTACAGATTTTACAAAATAGTTTACGTATCCTGTATTGACCTATAATAACATACGTTTGAAAGGCAGTCAACAACACCAACGGAAGAGCTTTTACGCTGTCGCTAGACAGCTGCCATAGGATAGTTGACTAGAATATTACAGTTACGAGCCATACATTTTAACGCCCAAATAGGACCACAACATGAACAAAAAGTCTCTCTTTCACGTCACTTGTTTCAGCTTATAGATTGTGTCGTCTACTATACATACACGTAGATAGGGAAAATCTATTCGCACCATATTAACAATATTTAGCCTTATGTAATATAAAAATACCCAAGTTGCAATTACTTTCATAAAGAATTAAACCAGATGGGGTTATTCTGGAGGGTTTCTTTTCCAGAGAAAATCCACCAAACTGAGACCATTGGTCTGCAAGTAACATCCATATGATAATTTACATTCAATAAATAAAGTGTGCTCTGTAAACACTAAAGAAGTATATTATCGGAAACATCGACGTGTAATTATGAAGTTTAAAATGATGAACCCTATCATCAACACTTTCTAGCTATAGACGAACACATTCAACGAAACGTCGTTATTTATCTTTGCAGATCAGCACACTTGCTAGAGAATCAGCGAGTTGCAACATCTATGTTAACAGCTTCATATATTAACTCTCTGAGAGGCAGTGAATTCCTTTTCTATATACATTTCAAAAATACGTTTACATTGAATATTATGTCAATATTATGATGATTTGTATTTACGAAGGCAATACTGTATTTTCAACTGAACAATTTCAGGAGAGAAAATATATTAAAAAAGTTCAAATTCATAAATTCGATGCAATTCGAATACACACACACACACACACACACACACACACACACACACAGAGTCATATATGTAGACACATACACACACAACATATACACGCACACGCACACATGTATATAACTTTACAAATTTGCATTATCAACACGCTGAGAAAACACATTTTATGATATGAAATATGTTATTATTTAAAACATACTCATAATCAATAGAAATTCACCAATAAAATTCATCAAACGACAGCGGAAAACTATCGCACAAATGATACAGACAGCAATATATCTGTTTATAGAAATAAACATATATTTCAGAACCACGTACTTCGCCATACACTTACATGTATATTTAAATACACATATAATAGCCAACAATACTTTAAGCATAAGCGGAAATAATATATACATAATTCTGTAGTATATATTTCCATGAAGTGCAATTCATAATTCCAGTAGAATGTTTCGTACAATTCAAATTCCGAATTCCGCATTGACGCATGTGCTTACATAAACACAAACACGTCTTTCCCTTTCTGCCCTCTATCGCATGTTATAATATATGTGTGTGTAAACACAGGAATGTATATAGATTAATACATAAATAGATAAGTAGACAGATGGATAGATAGATAGATAAATAGATAGATAAATAGATAGATAGATAGATAGATAGGTTTCTTTATTAGCCACACAGGGCTCAACACAGAGGGGACAAAATACAAATGTAGAGTTTTTCTTTTCGAGGGGGTCGAAAACAAAGCAGAAAAAAAAACAAAAGTGGGGACAACGATGAAAAAAAACATCGCAAAACGTTTGGGGTATTTACACAAAATACGAAATAATACAAAAAATTCCCAATAAATGGGGAGGTTATCCGTGGAAAGAAAAACCTACGAAAAGACCACGGTAACCTCGGTCTTTAGTGTCACAGGAAACCACATGGGGGAAGCAGTATTCGAGGTGTGGCCGTACAAAGGCGGGGAAAAGTGGAATGATGACACCTTGTTCTCTGGATCGGAAGATTCTTAAGATCCAAGAGTTCATAATACGGGCCATATTGACCTTGTTGTTGATGTGGGCACTTCAGCTGAGATTGTTATCAACAATCTCCTAGGTCGCTGATATTATTAGATGCTGTGAGCGGTACCGCTGAAGGCAGAGAGTATGGCTGTTTTAGTATAGTCTTTCTTCCAAATGCATCAGCTCAAATTTTCCCTCGTTTAGTTACATTTTGTTTTTATCTGCACATTGACTCACCGCATATAGATCAGACTGGAGTTGGGTTCGGTCTTCTTCTTCATTGATGATTTGATGGAGCTTAGTGTCATCAGCAAATATTTTCACCTTGCAGTGTTTTACGACGCCGGAACGGTCGTTTATGTAGATTAGAAAGAGGAGCGGGCTCAAGACAGTCCTCTGAGGGATACCAATGAGAATTTTTGCTGGGCTTGACTGGACTCCATCGACCGCAACATGTGTTCTATTCGCCAGGAAATACTCAATCCAGTATAGACATCTTCCACGGATTCCAATATTTGACAATTTTGAGAGTAAGATATTATGGTCAACCCTGACGAACGCTTTAATGGAGTCAAGATATACGACATCAGAGTTCGAACCTGTTCCCAAAGCTTTAAGTATATCCTCAATGTGGTATAAGAGCTGTGTTAGACAGTCTCTGTATATATATGTGCGTGTGTGTATATATATATATATATAT
>NC_068984.1:67782186-67785433 GCF_001194135.2 Octopus bimaculoides
TATATACGTATATCAACGCTAGGAGTGAGTGCAGTTTGTTCACATCAAAGATCGATTTCCATCATCTGATAAAGAGGTTAGAGTTGATAAATATAAAAATATCAACAATAAATATGCAGGATTTTGAACTGATGAATATATAGTAACACTGTACCAAGAAATAGAGAATACGATCATAATTCATGGAAAGAACAGTGTTTACTTTAATGAAAACATAAATGTGGAATAGTCCTGAAGCAGAAATCGATCTTTAGGAAATATTTAAAGAAAAATACTGAGATTGAAGTTAGACATCTAGAATAATATAGATTAAATCGGTAAAGATTTATGTTCGAAAATATATGAAAATATGAGAAAAAAGAAACATGTTTAGAAAGTTTGATATATGTAAAGGAAAAACATGGCTAAAATAATAGTTCGGTGGAGGTGGTATTTTTTCTATAGTCTTTATTTTATAATATTTATAATCCAGATCTTAGCTAGACTGCCAGAAAATTACCTATAAATTACTAGCCCTGTCAGTTACTCTTTTGTCTTACTTTGTCAGAACATCAATATTAAAACGCCTGCCTGATTGTGTACATATACATACGTACAAGAGACATATATATATGTATATATGAGTGTGTGTGTGTGTGTGTGTGTTTGTGTATATATGTATATACACGCATACATATAAACGTACATCCATAAAAAATATAGAGATTTGTGAGTATATAAGTATGTGTGTATGTGTGAGCGTATGTGTGTGTTAATGTGTGCATGCATATATTTATTTCCAGTCAAAGCCTACTTCACAGTGTTGAGTATCTGATATGTATGTACATACGTGTGTTCGGGTACGTATATGTATTTGCAAATGTTAGGACAAATATAAATGAAAAAAACATAAATAAGAACACACAAATATGCACATATACACACGGGCACATACTCGTAAATATATACAGCAAAATTTAAAGTTGTTTTTCATTGCGTATCGGATAAAATTTTTTTATTGAAAATATGGAATATATACCCTGGCACCATAATAATACCTGATTCCTTCCACACACGTTTCGTTTATATCTGAATACTATATTCTATTTGCTAAATATACTTTGACTTTCAATTGAATTTAAATAGCTTTGAGCTCGTCCTTCCTTTTTTTTTTTTTGGTTTAATTAATCATTGTTCAGCAATTATTACCTCCCTTTGAAAAAGGAAACATTCTTGATTAATCAAAATAATTGTGTTCCTCATATTAAATGTATGAGGACATGTTTCACAATTTGCATATTAAACTTGACCTAGTGATACTTTCAAATATCCAATTTCTCTACGAAAAGGTAAGCGATATTTTATTATATGGGCTCTGCAATTCTTTTGAAATTATTCCTGACAAATAATCATAAAACAAACGATAAAAGTAATGACTAAAGAGCTGTTTTTATTCTAGTAAGTGTTGATTAAAAATCATCGATATATCGCCCTCTCAATGTTTTACAACTTATATTCAGATATTATTTGAAGAGACTAGAAAATCTATATTTTAACTGATTCGTACCTAAAAACGAAAAAATGAAATACATCCTTATATCATAATAGTCATTTTTTTGCAATTGTACGATTCGATTATATAACCAAGATTTCTTTTTTTTTTATTTTGTACCAGTGTTTTTCTTTCAAAACTGTTATGGTAGAATAGTATTCTTAGCATTTGAACACGTTTTCCCTATCATATCAATTAGGACAGTATTTCGATTCTTAGATATGACATTAATTACCTTTTGGTTATTGGAGTTACCTAAAGAGTAGAACAGTAATATTATCATGAATGTAAATTAAGTGAACACTATTATTTTACTAATACTTTTATTATCATGGTCATGATAATTGTCACGATGGTCATTATCTAAACATACATTTCATATATGTGTACATATACTTTGAATGTGTTGAGAAAATTGATAAGTAACGGGTCCAAACAGGATATCCACTGATCTAATTTAATCAGGTATGCCATCATGTCTTCTCATAGACACTGAACAAATTGTTACTGGGTGAATGTATCTGAACGAGGTTTCGATATTTTACATAATAATCAGTGCTCTGATCCTACATCTCATGAGCCTTTGTTAATTAAGAATACTTTACATGTTATATGCTTGTAAGAGAATAGTCAAATATACTAACAAATGTCCATACTAGAATAAATTTCTGTTCACTATCAAGGTGTTCGTTAAGTATTTCCATTCTTCCAGAAAAATCGCCACAACGATTCCATAGAAGAAAGTGGGTATTATGAAGAACAGCACACAATGGTATTTTAGAGAGCCGCATTCTATATGAATAAGGATCCGTTAACTTGCGGATGAAGTACAAACTACCTAATGGTATTATCTTCGAACAGGCAACTTTACCACCTAAAAAATTAGATATCTATTTACTTATTAACGGTATGAAAAGCTGGAATAATTTGCACACTTCTGATATATATCAAACCACACCCCCAGACGAAGGCAAATATACGATAATTCGTAGAAATAGGAAACCTTGAGATTGTGATCATTAACAGTCCTTACCAATATCTCAAAACCGTTATGTTTTTCGTTAATACTCCACGCATTTCAAATCATAACAATGTGATGAAGGAGTCTCAAGAAAAGCTAAGAATGAGCAAATGAATAAAGCTAATGAATGAAAAATAACGTCAGTTTTAATACCACTAATCTATATACAAAAGACAGTGTTTACGTGCTGCTCTTAACAAACTCACATCACCAGATTTACCGGATATTGATTTCTTACAGAGCAAAATACTTTATATTTGCTATGGTAAATGAGTGTGGAATGTTCATTCACACAATGTAATTGAAGTGTATTAGCTCCAACACGAAATCGAGAGCTGCTTGAGGAACAGGATCGGTATTAATTAGCCTCGGCCTTATTGTGCTCAGTTTTATTTCATTTAAACAGGTACAAATCTCTGTTAAGAAACTGACATGAAATAGATGGTTCTAACAATCATATAATTCTCAAAGAGTTTTTGTGATGTAAGTGAGCTGAAATAACTTTAGTAGGATATTTCCTCGTTAGCTCAATACATTGAGGTTCGATTTGTTTGCTGACAATCCTTCCAATTTAGAAACACGGTAAATTGCTTAAAGAAACCTACATCTAAACATACACCAAGTTCTATGTACTATTAAGAAATACTTGAAAGAGCATATATATATATATATACATATATATATATATATATATA
>NC_068984.1:67785713-67789052 GCF_001194135.2 Octopus bimaculoides
TATATATATATATATATATATTTGTATACACACACATATATATGTACATGTATACACATGGTTTAGTGGTTAGAGCATCGGGCTAACGATCGTGGCTTTGTGAGTTCGGGTCCCGGGCCGGGAGATGTGTTGTATTCTTGTGCAATACACTTATTTTCACGTTGTTCTAATTCCCTCAGTTGTTGAAAATGGCTTGCGATATCACTGTGCCATGCTGTATCGGCGTTTGCCTTTCCTCTGAACAACGTCGGTCGTGTGAAGAGGGAAGAATTTTGTGCATGGGCGCCCGCTGACAATCCACAGAGAAAATTGGCTGAACTTTTGCCTCGGAGTAGAACTTACTAGGTGCAATCCCATGGTCATTCGTACCCGAAAGGAGATTACACACACATACACACACACACACATATATAATTAATAAAAACAGTTGTTTACAACGTTATACCGTAAAGGAAAATTATAGTCGCCAACTAAACTTGAGTAAGGGTGTGAATAACACCTACATTGCTAGAAATAGGAGCTAAAATCTTCCACTGCACTTACAAAGCGCATAACAGCCCCTATCAGAGTATATGTTATGTGCTTTGTAACAACACTGGAGCATTTTAGTTCCTATTTCTAGCAATATAGGTGTTATATATATATATATATATATATATATATATATATATATGCTGGAATAACTATATTGAAATAGGGAAAGCAGTAAGGTAGAAGATAATCTATATAAGAAACTAAAGGAAATATGCTTTGCATATAAACAATGACTAAAATTACATTTTATATTGTATCTAATGCATTAGATATTTCTTCCTATTGTTTAAACAAAGCAATTAATCAAATAATTGTGATTGAATAATTAAACCAACAAGCTAATTTATTTCTGCATTCAATATTACATTCATTCGCTTAGCAGCCGATTTCAGAACACACGGTTATAAATTTGAATGTTCCAAAGTAAATAGAAACTTTTAACTCAGTTAAAATGGCATTAAGTGACAATAGATTTCTATCTTTATTTCTTATTTAATTAATATTTTCACCAACAACCAACATTCTTTCTTATTTCCCAGCAATTCATTAATAAAATGTAAAAAAAAGTTTGCGATTACACGCTTCATAAATATTTGTTTATACTATTTTGTATTTTATATATTTTAAAATAACATTTTTCATTTAGTAATTAAATATAAGCCGGTTCAATGGAGCGACGATAAAAATAGACAAAAATTAATAATATAAGTTAAAAACCATTTCACTTAAATTAGACGGATTTCATACATGTCAGACGTGTATATATTATAGATAATATATATATAAAATAGATGTCATTAAGAATTTCCAAGTAACATGTTTTCTGTGCGTTTCGACACATTATATCTACAACAGTATGTAACTTCCAGTTGCTGATGTGAATCATTTGTTATTTCACAAGATAGTTGTCTTTCAATGGGAAGAATCTGAAGTAACTACATGGTATACAAGATAAGCTCTGGACTTACGTTGACTTAAACGTCATTCAGATTAAACATTATGTCAATAATTATGCTTTATAGACTTCATTTATACAGACACGAACATCCATGCAACCATCAATTCATTCATGTATCCATCCATCTATCATGATGTCCACACACACATATGTACGCATGTACGCATATCTAATTACTCATATATATAGATAGATAGATAGGTAGATAGATAGATAGATAGATAGATAGATAGATAGATAGATAGATAGATAGATAGATAGATAGATAGATAGATAGATATAGAGTTTTAGAAACAACTCATTAAAACGCTATGAAAATATGGGAAAAATTCCAGAAATTCAGGATTCAATTTTTGTTTGTGTACATGTGTGTAGATGTAAACTTATACAGACCCAGGCATGCAATGGCACCCACGAATACACACATACATACATAGATACATGCATATTTGTATGCATGCGTATGTGCTTACAAAATCTTTATAAGCATACGTACCATACATACATACATATAAACGAACGTGCATGCATATAAACAAACATACATTGTATCTCTGAAGAAGTCACACGTGATTAGTAGATACTCAAGCACGTCATCAACATATTACCACGCTATTCGACAAAACATAGTCGTTAAAATGATATACAATGCCATTCTGAGTAAAAAGTACAGGGATAAATATAGAGCGCTGCTGGTATTGATTACATACGCAAACATCAACGCAAAGAACATCGGCGGAATACTTTCAACAAAACGTCTATCAAGTGTCAACATAACAGGCTGGATATTATTGTTTGGAACTAGAAGTCAGCTCCCCTGTTGGTATCAATACCGCTTCGAAAATCAAAGAGAAAGAGGATTGGATAATTATGGACGACTACTTCGTATCCTCCAGCTTCTATATCCTGATAATAAATTCATATATATACCAATAATATTGTTGAACTGGCATTTACGAGTAAATGTCTTAGTAACACTCTGGAGAATCTCTAAGCTCTTCAGAAAAAGAAATCAACTAGCTAATTTGCAAAATATATATACAATCTGGCAGTGGAATAGTAAAAATATATAAGTCTTTTCTCAAGTTTAAAATGTGAATCTGTGTTTGTTATGTACGTTCGAACGATGGAAAGTTATGTCTTTGATAGGAATCTACCGCTTTCTCAGGGGAATATTTCAAATAATTTAAAAAAGGAACAAATCATACACAAGTAGGTTTTATGTTTCCAAATGAGAGTGCTTTCGAGAACGAAAAATGCATTTTCATTATTTGGAAATTCAAAAATAAAACCGTAAATAAACACAAATATAGAACATATATATTTACATAAGGCATAGCGACATACATAATTAATTATTGATTGTGATTCATTCCAATAATGATAGTGAAATAATTCAAAAATGAGTTTGAAATGGTGATAGAGTGAAAATTTTGTTTCAGTAACTAAATATACTTTCCATACATTGAATAAAATCTTCATGCTTTATCTTCTCATGCATACATGTGTTTGTGTGTACATTTGTTCGTGTATTTGTGTGCGTATAGACTTATATATATGTATATGTGCGAGTCTGTTAGTGTGTGTGGGTGTGTGTATGTATATATATATATATATATATATATATATATATATATATATATATATATATACGTATGTATACGTATATATATATATATATGTATTCACATACACGGACACAAACACACATGTACACATATACACACATATATACATATGTACACATATATACATATACACACATATACATATACATACAAATATGCATATATACAAACACACATATATATGATATATATATACATGTATATATATATACATATATA
>NC_068984.1:67789246-67791133 GCF_001194135.2 Octopus bimaculoides
ACTGTTATATCACGTGCTTTTAAAGTACATTTATTAAAAACAAATTCAAGTAAATTAAAGTTTTGTTGTTTTTTCATGTTTATTACAGTATTAAACGAACTAATAAAATAATACTCCTGGTAGATGTGAAAATATCTATCCTTCAACACCCAAACCATAAGCTACCAGAATGGCTGAAACTCTCTTCTGTTACCATTAGTGATATTTTATGAACTATCACACTATTTTAAATTAGTAATGGCTGCAAAACTTGATTGTGATAATCTGTTGAATTATAAATAAGCTCACAAAAATATAGAGAAATTTTAGAAATGTATACTCGAAATTAGAATATTATATTAATAATGTCATCGCCTGTAGGTGATATATGACTGGTTTTACGCCTGCCATAGTGTTGCTGCAAATTATAATCAACCCCAGTCTCGAAAGGGAGTGGTTATAATGTTTAAACATTTAATTAACTTACTGTTTTTGTCGCATGCATCTAAATGATGTACGACTCCAAGTTTCGTTAACATAATTATATATCTATCTATCTATCTATCTATCTATCTATCTATCTATCTATCTATCTATCTATCTCTCGATCTATATATATAATCATAAATATACAGGGATTTGCAATTGAGTTGCTTCTCCAACATACTGAAAGCAACTCAATTGCAAATCCCTGTATATTTATGATGATAAATGGTTTTACCGATAAAGGTTTTTTCATACTGAACTACTTGGCAAAATTGTTAATTGTTAATTCTATTATTAATTGACGATTCCCTGCCCTTATTCTTGTATATCTATATATATATATATATATATATATATATATATATATATATATATATACATATATATACTCCTGTGTGTGTGTGTGTAATATTTATATATGTTGATATGATAGCTAACAGAATACCGAAATAAATTATTTGAAGATAAATATTACATACACGAAAATTAGTATGAAGACGTAGATCTGCATAGTTAACTTTAGAATTGAGGTACACTCCTAGTGACAAAATCTGTACCTTGGTTTCTTCTGAAGACACACATATATAGTAGGGTTATTTACATCCAGGCGAATACTTAATTCTTCTCTTTCTATGGCATTTTAGTCGATCAAGTGTAGAGACAATTAAATACTTATATTGCAATATACTAGCCTATTTGAAACACGTGTGAGCTAAATAAATCTTTTTTAATGCATTTTCATTTTTGTATGTTCTTTGGTATGTATATATATGTATATATATATATGTGTGTGTATACCACGGCGTTCCAGTTTCTATGTATCAAATTGACTCACAAGGTTTTGGTCGGTCCGGGACAATAGTAGGAAACACTTGACCAAGATGTTGCACAATGGGACTGACCTCAGCACTAGGTGGTTGTGAAGCAATTATCTTACCCTACAGCCATGCTTGCGTTTGTTTGTAATTCTACAAATATTTTCCTTCGAAATATTGCTTTAACTAAACTCATCGTACAGATAACATATAATAGTCACAAAGTGAAACAACTCTCAACATGGCGAAAGATTGTGACCGATACTCGAGGATACTTGTGATAATGTCACACCATTAAAAAAGCAAGAATCCTATTTATTCTAACATTAACACTGATCAAACTCGCCAGAATATAGGGTCTGAACATATAGAAACATTGGCAGATCTAAGAACGCTACTGTTCGAAACAAACTTTAAAGAATTCATTAGGAAAAAGGAAAGGAACTGTAAAAACAAGTTAAAATGTAGAAGTTATACTTTAATTACGTACTTGCAAGGAAAACCGTTTCAAATATAAGTGTGTGCTTGTGCATTTATGTATATAGATAAATATATGTATGCATATATACATATATGTCTATATATATATGTATATATATATATATAT
>NC_068984.1:67791472-67792749 GCF_001194135.2 Octopus bimaculoides
TATATATATATATATATATATATATATAAATATATATATATATGTGTGCGCGTGTGTGTGTGTGTGCGTGCACACAGGCACACATACACATACATACATATTTCATACGCATAAATACTTTCACGCGCACACACACATAACGTAAGAAACAAGGAGAGATAGAAATTTCATGGGGTTAAGAGAGAAAAAGTGTGAGAGAAATAGTGAGAGAGAGAGAGGTGAGGGGGAGTGGAGTATTTAGACATTGATGTATAATTCATATTACATCTTCAAAAGAACTTTTAATTGTCTGCGATAAATACTACAAACGTTATCTATACTAAACTTATTCAGCTATTTTAAGTATTATTTGTTCTTCGAATAGGTTAATCGATATAAATTGAAGCTGGTGAAGAGTACATTTGATATCTAACTTTATAAGCAATTTACGGATGTAGTTTATTCCCCACACACGTTGTAACTGGAATGTGAAAATTATATTTAAGATTTCATACAATAATAAATCAATATTATAAATGTTTTCTGCAATATTTTCGCATATTTCACCTAACATAAGATATTTATCTCTGTAACTCCTATGAGAAGAGTATTTGATTTCACTAGCATATTTTTAAAGTAAAAACATACATGTGTTGCACCTACAACTGAAACAGTACAGAATTCTTGACATAAGGAAATAGTAATGTTTGCCATCGTTTTACTGTACTTTACTCACACACACACACACACACACACACACACACACACACACACACACACACACACACACACACACACACACACACATCTCTTTAATTGTTTCTTTGCATTAAATATTGATTTTTTATTCCACTTAAGATCTTGTATGCGAATTAGTGGTTTTGTGATGTACATGGTTCTCTATAAATAAACAAGTTATTTAAAGTATATCGAAAATTGTAAGCATTTTGGCTTTACCTATATCTTCTTTGACATTAGTATCAAAAGTTCTTTGAAAAGCTTATGTTAAAACTTTGTGCCAAAGTAGGTTTAAATAATCACGGAGAAAAATTATTCAAACATCTTTCCGAATTGATGTAATACAATGCCTTAAGATGTAACATACTACATGCAATTTGAAAATCCCATTGAAAATTCAGAAGCATATGATCGTAATCCAACTTTGAATTTAGCAATTAAAAGAGTAAAATAAATGGGTAATTGGAATTAAATCTAATGCATGGAATATTAACTAATTTGGCGGACAGTAATTAGAGAATGAAAAAATACCATACGTACAAATATATATATATATATAT
>NC_068984.1:67793136-67799415 GCF_001194135.2 Octopus bimaculoides
ATATATATATATATATATATATATATGTGTGTGTGCATATATATATACACACACAATAATTATTGCAATAAGACAAAAGGCGAAATATTTCATTAACTGACAATGTGATTGAGATTTAATAATTACATTACCATACGATAATTAACATTCAATTTTAAATCTGCAGTGAATACAAACCCTCTTTTGATTAGATATATATTTTACAAATTATATTTCCTAAATGAAATGAATGTCCATATCAATCTAAAACTAATAAATTTAATAGAACTACACTAATGTATGAGACAATTATCCTGTAGAATGAAATATAATGAGAACCAGTATGTCAGAATTTAATCGTATGAAATAATGTTTTCTGATATTCCCAAATGTGAAGTACATGGAATCAGCAAACTTTCATATTTTTAAATCAATCATTCCATAATTGATTCAAGTAAAACATACTTTAAAAGCTCAGGTAACTGAATTGACTATCATAAAAATTCTCTTATATTTTAAGGAATTTTTAATGAATGGTTTAAACTTTCAGTTGCTCCAAAAAGAAACTTCTGTATGGTTTTCAGATCTCTTAGAAATTGCACAACCAAGCTAACTTAAAAAATAATACATAGCATAATGTGACCAGGCAAATGCTGATGAAATCAAAAGGCACTCCCTGGGGAGTGTTTGATCATAGGTCTTCTCGATAAATCACAAATGTCTGTTAAAAAACAACTTGAAACTGCATAAAATAATTAGCTTTTATCTTCTTTTATCTTTTACTTCTTTCAGTCATTAGACTGCGGCCATGCTGGGGCATAGCGTTCAAGAATGTTTAGTTGAATGAATCGATCACAGTGCTTATGTTTTTAAACCTAATACTCGTTCTATTAGTCTCTTTTGTCAAATCGCTAAGTTACGGGAATCTAAACGCACCAACACAGGTTGTCTAGCGGTAAGGAGATGCACAGTGACACATACAAATGTAAATATTTGTACACGACGGGCTTCTTTCAGTCACCGAATACTAAATCCA
The DNA here is from genome assembly GCF_001194135.2 of Octopus bimaculoides. Taxonomy (NCBI): domain Eukaryota; kingdom Metazoa; phylum Mollusca; class Cephalopoda; order Octopoda; family Octopodidae; genus Octopus; species Octopus bimaculoides. The sequence continues at coordinate 67,794,152 of NC_068984.1, forward strand.
TTCGCAAGGGTCTGAGCGGTCTGAAGCTATAGTAAAATACACATACTCAAGTTGTCACGTTGTAGGAACCATTTAGTTGAGAAGCAAACAATTTACCACACAGCCAATGCTGCGCCAACTATCGAGAAAATGGGATGAAATCGAAATGATGTTTCACATGACGAAAATAGTATGAAGTAAATTACTTAGTTTTTGCACTAAATGTTACAACAATATTACATTATTTCGACAAATATTTCGATACTTTCACAACTTCATCTGCTTATGATGAATGTTACGTTAACTCAGGGTAGAAGATTGCAAACAATGTAATACACTGTTTGAAAACTTTCTTCGTGTACTTGTTACTGGGGAAAGCGCTGTAGATTGCAGCTAAACGAATGATAAAGACAGAACATGGCTTTGATTCCTGATCGGATCTTTGTGAAAGCAATGACAATTATAGTAATTTATATTCTTTTCTCCAGAAGTAAAGACTCCTGACTACTGAATTTCCTTCTTACATTACGCAAAAGCCGTTCACAATATATTGTGTTTACTTTGAAGTATATAACATTTAATTGATGCATTTCTAGAGACGTGTTCTCTAAACCTCAATAACTCCGATGTACTAAGATTCTTACGAACATGTAAAAGAGTATATCCATCATTCCGCCTATCTGTCTGCTTATCCATCTATCTACCTCTTTGCCTTTCTATCTACTTGCATACTTAAGTGGTCATCATATCTGAATATTTATACAGATAAACATATCATTGAACGCTCACAGATCCTATGAAAGAAAGCAACCACAACGAATAAACATCCGAAAAAAGAAAACGACAAGACACAATATAATATTGCATAGAAAAAAAAAACACTAATGTATCTACTTTGATACTTCACATGTTTACTGTGACATATGGTATTTTATACTTCAAGGAACAAAACAAATGTGTTTTGAAATTATACACAGACACTCATATCGCTCATTAAAGCGTTATAATTCCTCTTCTTGCGATAACATTTTCTCGAGAGCCAATTTACTATTTAAGAATTTAGAGAATGTATAATTTGAGCTAATTGCTATCGCCTGCGTGCCTAGATTCATATACTCTTTCGTCAATAACTGTAATATAGACATGGTTTTTTTATTGAAATATATTCAAAGTTGGAAAACTACCAATATGTCCCTACTACAGTAGATTCTACGAAACTTTTCGTTTAATTGAATAGTTTTATAATAATTGTTTTTCCAGTTTTTGTACTTTATATTTCTTACTTGCATTACATACAAGATGAACGATTCATCACTTTATTATTTAGCAGCAGATGCTTCGATCCCATCTATTGTTATCTACTTTTAGATATCTTTCCAGTGTCTTTAAACCTTATTCATGATGTAATATAGTAAGCGGTGTCACATTACATGTAAAGACGAAAGAATATGTAATATATTAGGTATAGTTTTCCTTTGTTTGTGTATACATACATACATGCATACATGCGTACATATATATATATATATTGTATGTATACATGGTTAAGCCTAATTACCAGTTTTAAGCACTCACTTAACGGCACTCGGGAAACATGTCAAACATTAGGTGGGCGACTACGAACGACTATGTACCTGAGTAAGAGCCTCAGAGAGCCACCATAAGTGCACAACAATGTGCGTTTCAATAGGCAGAAAACATAATGACACCTATCCCCGCTGTAGACTTCGTTGACTATTGTCTTCTTTGTGAAAATCTTTTCTGCCTTTTGTTAGGGCTTATTCTTTACCCTGACCGGTACGAAACTGTCGACAAATTTCTGTTGGCTTATATGGTACAATTGCCTGGTAGAATCCGAATTAAATATCTCGGATTAAATACTTTAAGTTTATTTTGCTGCTAGTTAAAACGGTACTGTTTTGTATCAACATCTTCGACAGGCTAAGTGATGTTATACCACTAGCATATCTTCTTACCAGCCATAAAAATTTAACAGCAATAATATCGTACTGAGAAAATAAACACGTTAGAAAAAAGCAGAAAAGTTGATGGAAAGACTTATATGCAGTAAAAATCAACTGCAGATCGACGAAACTAATCGAATACTAAAGGAAGATTAAGAAGGGTCTAAGTGGTACATCTGATAACTAGAAAACTATGGTCAGTATTCATAACACGTGGCTCTTGGAAATAATAGCCATCAGTAATGTAGCACATAACAAGACACTAGTCTTAATTCCATGTCGACGACGATAAATAACTCCTTGAATCAATTTACTGTTAAGATTAGACATTATATTGCATTAGACATCTTAAGAAGCACTTTCAGATAGAAATATGAAAATGATAACCTCGAACGAGGAATCTCACGCTCGTTTGAATTATTTGCCAGGTATCAGATATATGAACCAAAGTTTTACAAATGATGCTTAACTGAATGAAGAGCTTTAATTGGGATAAAATAATTGTTACTATTTATCCCATTTAAATAATCAAGTACATGTATATTTATTGTAAATATAGAAGATTCTACAATATTCAGGTTGCTCTCAAGAGCATTATGTATGGAAGACAAAAGAAATGGCTTTAGCTTCTTATCTAATTTCATTCACCAGATGGATATACTTCTAGACTACAATCAAAAGAAAATATTACAATACTTATTAGCCGCATAAAATGAAATGTCTAAAGCGATAAACATTTTCTATTTTACATTGCAATTCATAGATATCTAATAGGGATGAATAGATCTTAATGCATCAGTAACCCTTCAATTCTTTTCGCAATTTCACAGAATTTATGTAAATGTCTGTTATATATTCCCTTTTGTATAAATTAAATTGTAATGTTTAGAAAAATGTTTGATAGAGTTGTCTACTTTCTCAAGTTGGATATTCTGTTATTATCTTAAAAGTTTTCGTTGCAATATCATTCGGACATATAGGTGAAAATCAAGAAAACTGTGCTAACTTCCAGCATAATGTGATATGTTCCAGCAAGAAGAGTGGAACAAAAGACAAATAATTTATCAATTTAATTTACAATTAGAATTTGCACCTGAATGTACATTCAGGTTTGCAATATAAATGACAATTGTCAGTGTCTCAAAACATATGTACACAACGGTGCTTCATAACGAACTATATAACATATAGTTTGTTATTATCACAATAATGATCATAGCATACCATTCATAATATTCTTATGGATACCAGGAGCACGAGAAGTTCCATGGATATATATAACCATCAATTTAATAATAAATAATCTATTACTAACTTTGAGTCAACCGTATACACACGCGTTCATTTTGGTAAATAAATAGCGACATTTTAGCTGTCTACGAAAACATGACTGCATTTTTATAAATGTAGTTTAAACTGAAAACGACAATGTTCTAATTAAATTTTTGCTCAGAGGTATAAGCTATAAAAGTTATAACATAAACGATTATTCTTTCTTATTGGTCCTCTTTCACTATATACATACACATATAACATACACACACACACACATATATGTATGTGTGTATGCGTGTGTGTTTGTAGGATTCTGTATGACTATATAACGAAAATAAATTAGATATAGATGTCTCAACAATAAAGTAAAGCGATTATAAGTACAACTTAATTCTTGTTTTACTATTTAATTTTATTATTGAACAACCCAAAGAATTATGACATCAAATTTAAATTGGGTAATAAATAAGGCAATTATTCTGAAGCAACGGGTTCTCTGAAGCAATATAAATATTTCCTTTTATTCTTGGTATAAATTAATTTAATCAAGAGATTACTGACTCTGAGATATATTTATTTTTCTAGTATTGCTTTTTTTTCTTTCAGTTGTTGTCAGGCATTGTTTTTTATTGCCGTACAGGCACATACTAAATAAATTGCAGTATGACCTGCATGTATAAGAATATATGCATATGTAGTTTATATGCTAGATTATTCGTATTTTCTGTTTTATTTGAATAATATAAAACTTTAAAATTCTCATGATATATAACATGACGTTTCAGTGTGAGAAACACTATGGTGTATTCTCTCACCTACACAAGAGCAGAAACATGAACATAAACAAATGAAAGAGCTGCTATTTAGTCACGCTATCTGCTTGAAATGGTTGTTAGTTATGTGTCACTGATATTAGACAGAATTCTCTTAGAAAAGAAGGTAACATAATGCGATTCGTGGGTATTGTAATTGGGATAAAGACAAAATATTCCGGGCAGTAAACCTTCTGTAAATTTTCTCGGCCAAAGCTGAATTGTTAGTATGTAACAACACAAACTGGAATTTCTAGGATTGTAACGTTTACTAATACTGAGTTGTATATTAAGCAAATGGCTTTTGCTCTACTCTTAGGTTAAAGCACGTTGTGAAATTAGTTAATCGGCAAATATAGAAGCCTGTTAGATTACCAGCACTGCAAATCAAACGCCATCTTACTCACACGCTCTCATAGTTCTTTCTGCTTGAACATTACGTTAGCATTGTAAATGTACGAGAAATAATCAACAACTTATTCTAGAATGCAATAAGCAAGTAGTTCACTTGATAGGAACAAATGAAATATTCATCATACAAACCGATGGAGATCCATACATAAATGTTCTTTCGAACAGCAAAGAAACAGAAGTAGGTGAATTCGATGATGACGGGTATATTCAGTTTTTTTCTTAATATGGAATATTCCTACACATTTTAGAGCACATGTAAACATTTTCTACATTCATATACATTTATGAAGATTTCATCCATCCAGTTACATAGTTTAAACAGTTCTATAAACATACAAATAAACTGTATGAAAGAGAAAATTGATGTTGATTAAACGCTATAAGTATGTCTCCGAATATTTTGCTCTTGTTTTATTTCGTTGATCTCTGATAATGATTATTAACCTAATCGATTTTCAGTCAGCAGTTGAAAAAATGTTTCAATCATACGTTAATAACAATGGTTGTCATTTTCCTTCTGTCTGAGATTATTTAATTTGTAGCACACGTACACAATTACCATTACTTCTGCTTACCATACATAGTTATAATGATTCGACATTTGCCTTCAAATTGGCGCACATTGCTCATCACATGTCCCGCCTTTATATTTTACCAGATTTTATTTCCTATATATTTTACACTACATATTTTTACGCTTTGAGTGTGCACACAGGAGGTTTTGAATATACATACATAAACACACGCATACATTACTACTCATACACACACACATGAATATATATATATATATATATATATATATATATATATATATATA
>NC_068984.1:67799575-67820271 GCF_001194135.2 Octopus bimaculoides
TATATGCATGCATGTATATATGTATACACTTGTTAGAATTGCCATTACAAATGCCCTACAGCATTGCCTAACATGCTATTATAAATGATATACTATTTGCACTTATGCGTCACTTTTCTGGAAAGTATATATCATGAAATGGATAATATAACAGATATCTCAGATAGTATCTTACTTCAATTTACGTAACTGCTGAGAGGATGAAATCTGTAGCAAACACCTAATGAGCAGCCAATATTATCAGGGAAGTAAAACTCGTCAGTATTTTACATTAGATTCGAGTAGAAGTAGCTAGGTGGTAGAATTTTGTTTTTCACCCTTTTTTGAATCGTACGGATTACACTAATCACATTGGATAGCAATTATCACGATCGATATAAAGTGTTTTTTTTTTTATTTTACGTGATTGGTTGTCTTCTCGTTGATTTACTGTTTTCAAAATATTTCACAACTATATATTATTTTGTCGTTATTGTAAATAAGGACAGAAAATCTACCTCTTTCAGTAATGATTTTGCATCGTAATCTACTTGCCATTTTCCGATAAATTTTAAGTAGGTTTTTCGTTGTTGTTTTAAACTCGTACGTTTCTGAGCTACGGGAAGAACACTAAATTATCGATTACTGTTAACCTTGTTGGAAAAGGGACAAAACTTATCAGTGAATAGTTACAGTCAACTAATTCTGCTCAGTAGATATGTTTTTTCTTCACAATGCAATGACGACTCACAAAATATGTTCTGGATTAAATAACCCCAATGCTATTTAATCCCTAAATGAAAAATTAATATCTAACCATATCACGATAAATACTCAAATAGCAGCTCTCAAGCGTTTTTATCATTCCAATCCACTTTATCATGACACTAAATAATTTAACTAACTGTGAGTTTTTTCTTGTTTAGCCGATAAATCATTTGTATTGGGAAGACATTATAGATTTTCTTGCTTCGAATCTCTTAGATTCTATTCAGTTAAATTGTATTTAGTACGGTACCATACAAAATATTGTTTTAGTAGAGTACGTTTTGAGCAACATTTGGCAGTTATTTCTAGCCAGTCTAGCTATGAAACAGAGGCTATCTTATTGAACTTGTATGCTTTCAATAGTTTGTGTTTCTGTAGTGGCAGATGCCCTGAAGCAAGTTGAAACTGAGACGCAGTTCTAATTCACGCTTGAAGCCATTTCACTTGAAATACTAAGAGAATATATCTTCTTATGCGAATGCGTGTATGTGTGTGAATGCATATATATATATATATATATATATATATATATATATATACACATATATATACATATATGTGCGTATATGTATAGAGAGAGATTTATGTTTATTATATGTGCATCTGTGGTTACATGCATATGTATGTAGGTGTGTATGAGTGAGAGTAAAGAAAAAAGATACGGCGTACCACTGTTAGTAGGAATGTGTGATTATTCCATCCAGGAATATTCCATTTGTTTATATTACTGAGCTCAAGTCCTTTTATTGGCTTCAGTTTTTAATATAAATCCACACAAGTTCATTCATGGTAAATACTTCACCTACGCATTCCACAAACGTCATTCATAGGCAAATCTTGCTATTAAATATATATAGTACATGTTAAGCTAACGAGGTTTTCTCTACGAGCTCTCACGATTAGCCCGAAATATCATATAAATCTCCTTCAAGCCTCATTATACCATCTGGGAAGAGAGGAGACATTTATTTTTGTAGTAGTAGTAGTAGTAGTAGTAGTAGTAGTAGTAGTAGTAGTAGTAGTAGTAGTGGTGGTGGTGGTGGTGGTGATGGTGGTGGTAGTGGTGGTGGCGGCGGCAGTAGTAGTAGTAGTAGTAGTAGTAGTAGTAGTAGTAGTAGTAGTAGTAGTAGTAGTAGTAGTTTACACAAGGCTTGTATACTTGATGAAGTTATAGAAGTAATGATGATAGCAATAGATATCAAGGAACATGTTGTAGGCGTTTGTCAAAAGAAGGATACCAATAACTAACTAAATAAAGCTGGAAAATTACTTAATTCAGTAGTTATTCTAATGGAAAATTGGTAAGAAAACACGAACCATCCAAAATACAATATGAATTAAAAAATAAAATAAATAAATTTGAGATACTATCACTTGTCAAAGTACTGAATGAATAAAATTTAGAAACAATTTTTTATATATATTTTCTAGAAATCTCAGTTTTTATCTATGGATCATTTTCCATAAGTATTAGTAAGTCTTGACAGCTATACGTTGAAACAAATTCCCAAACCGTTACAGAAATGTATTTATTTGTCAAATAAGAGAAGAAATGTATCAATGTTTTTACAACGCAAATCGGAGCAACGATTTCAATTCTCAAGCATATGCCCCTATATCTGTAGCCGGAATGAAAAAACGCTTCTTTAAAATTTAATTCTAACAACAAATAATGTGTGCTTAGGTATATTTGCATAATTTTAAACTTTAGAATTATTAACGTAAGTGAATGGTTTTGAATTCCGACTGTTATTGTTGGTTTATGAATAATTAATCAAATTAATGATATGCAGATCAAGACAATATGTTATTCCCATGATGTTACTGTATTTAATCTCACGAGTAAATAACGATGGTTATCATTCACGAAGAAATTGATGATACTTAGTTGGAGCACTTGTGACGATTTATCACTTGGTTTTGATTAAGTTGAAAGGAATCAAGTGGAAACCAGATTCTGGATAATTTAGTCAGGAGTAAAATATTTCAATTGCATACTATCGCTGAAGGCATTTTGCAGATGTATCTAGATTGGAAGAAATAATTCAAGCTGTTCTCTACTTCTCTGATAAAACATTAAACAGGACAGAGATTAACATTCTTGTTCAGGTTCATAAACTATGCTTTAAGATTCCTACTATAGCAGGTCTTTTCCGATTAGAAACTGAATTTAGTAGTAACTTAATTTCAGGAGCACTTCTGGTATGTAATTTCTCATGTACACTATTCTCCGCAAGAACGAAATTAGATTTATAAAATTCGTTACTAAAGATCAAAAGTGGAATCGACTGTTAGCTTTCTGATATCAGATATATACCTTCTGGAATTAGAAGGCTATATGTTTTCACTTATCAATTTCACTTAGCTGTAAACAATTCTGTTACGGAAACTCATTCCTGGTAATTTATACAGACTGTATGCCATGCGTGTGTCCGACTTCATTGTACGTCAAGTTTACTACCATTTTTGTTTGCTAGAGGTTTCACAACAACGACATTTAACATAGAGCCGAAATAAAAATGTCCACGATTATCTACATATGTCTTCAGAACGGAAGCATCGGTAGGACATCGGATACATCAGGCTATAGAGTGTTTCTTTCTTTTAGTTTAGGTTCTGAGACTAAAATCTTACCAGAAGTGATTTGTCTTTCATCATTTTAGTGTAGATAAAAGAAACACAAGAAAAAGACGATCAGTCCTGTGGCCTTGTATTTGAGTTCAATGTATGTATATTTAATTTCGCCCCTTCTGTGTTAAAAACCCCCATGGTGATATTGATAGGAAGTAGCTAATAATAAAATGATAAAGTTAGTTTTATTGACTGATTCTTTCTTCAAAATTTCAGTTGTACAAAAGTTAGACAACCCTAATTATCTAAATGCATTTATGAAGTCGATGGCTCATGTGAGGTTGACTCTTAGAAAATCCTTGATAAACTTTAGTTTGGTAGATTTTAAATATGAAGAAGAACAGTATTTTGTATGTGCACGACTTTCAACTGCTTATTATCCATTTAAATTGTGAAGAGGTAACCAAGAGTTTACCATGCATGTACATAAGAGTTAAATTTGTGTCATAAAAATGACAACATTTTATATAGTGGTGACATTTAGAAATGTCAAAGTTTACAACATTCTTCGTGTAGATGAGTAGACAAATAACTTCTGGTTTGGAGGTTTTCAATAACTATTAAGTGAACCTCAAATGTGATTATATATCTTATAGGTCAACGATTAGAATCTATTTAATGACTATAACATTTTCTCCATTTTGCGCTGAATTTTAGAATACATCAAATCAAATCTATAGAATTCTACACTGATGTAAATACATTCCGTGCTAGAAATACATCTGTGTGAAGAAAAATACATAAAAAAACTATAACCAGCTTTATGGAATAGTTTATCTTGACATTTCAAAATATTTGAACTGTAAGTACAATTGACATTGGAAATGTAATAAATGTTGTGCAAAGTTTGGATTTGCTTTGTTGGAAGGCTAACAGAAAAACTTTTAGGTTGAATTGTCAGTTAAAATATTCTCAGAAATATTGAATTAAGTCGGGGATCATACGACCGTATATATATAAGCGCATATAATAAAGTAAGTATGTTTATCATTCCAATACATGAATCACTGGAACGCTGCCACCAGTATATCACTTGTAGACTGACTCAAAAAGAAACCAGAAATTCAATACGATAGTTTAAGCCTGTAGTTTTATTAATACGTATTCTTTGTAGGTAAAATATATACTGCAAATGTTATCTTTATCTAATATATCCTAAATAATATTTACATTCGTTATGTATAATTTAATTTTTACCCTATACCTATAATGTGTCTTTGTAATTCTCGAATATCTACGGAATAGTTATTTAGAAACCGATACAAACTATGTCATTCGATATAATCATTACCCTGCCCGTTGTAGTAATGTAATTTGCAAAGTCTCTTTACGCATACACTATTCAAGGTAACAGACGAAATTAGAAGAATGTAAATCAGGATTCAACAATTTTGCGATGCACGTTTTTTTCCCGATATTATAAACGGTTTTTGGCCGCTAGTGACTTCTCGTAATTATATTGGCTTTATAACATTTATTAATCTTCTTTGTTTTGGTTGTGCGAACTATTATATTTTTGTAATTGTTTTAAGAACAATGAAATCTCTACGTATCCACTAGATTTGTTAGATATAGCAGGTGAATGTCTTATTTTAATTCACACCCAACTATGTTCAAAATTCGCACCCTACTGTACACTTTGTAAGCCTCAAGCAGAGATGTCAGGGTTCGAACGCTTTTGATCATAGTACTGCTCAGTCAGCTAGGGCTGGGGCATGATACTTAATAACAGCAAAATCCAGAACAACTTCGTCTCAGATCTTAATGAAGTGGTAATGTCATTGCCAGTAATATGCTTTAGTATCTTTTAGTATCTTCTCTGGAAACTAGTTTTTATAAATAACCTCCGACTACTACTTTGACTGCGGCAGAATTCTTTTTACACGCTTCTACTTCATGCATTACGAAAATATCCTTTTCCAAGAATGTCCTTACAATAAAAAAATATCCAGTACCAATATGCTTGTTCTTTACGAATAAATTTACTTCATTTCATTAGCATTAATTGCCTTCTGTTATTGAACGCGTATGTTTAGCGTAAAGAGCCCTTCAGAAATTCCCCTTTTTGTATTTCATTTGTAAACGGTTGCTCGATATAAACAATCATGTATCAGCTCAGTAAATTTCTCACGAATTTTTAATTTACTTTTGTATTCATATTCTTAATTATTGTGTTTAAAATGCAACACCTCTGGCAAAAGATGAAAGTCAAATATTGTCCATCCATTGTCCACCCAATAAATAATTACCCGGCAGCCGCTGGATTTTCATTAATAATACTGTTGATGCCATAGCAACAACAAGACTCACTGTTATTGTAACAATAGCTGCTTCACTTATTGGAACATATTAACCATTCTAGTTCTTAAATCGTTAGATGTGGTCAGCGACCCGACATGTATTGCCATTTAAGTCTCTTCGTTCTAAACAACATGCTTTTATATTTCTTCCACTCCGCAAAAGGAACAAAATAAAACAATATACCCATCTCTATTTTGCAGAGAAATACTTTATAAATATGTTCCTTGTCAATTTACATGAGACATTACCTTCAGCTTATTCTCGCTCCAAAACTATTGGTGTTGCGACTCTATGACGTAATGTTGTTGTGAAAGTATTTATCAATCGAATTTATAAACTTGTATAAAGGAAGTAAGCAATAAATAATATTGTGATGTATGTATATGACCTGAAAATAGGATAGTCATGACTTTTGATCAAAATGCCAGCTCAGTTAAAACACCAACGTATTGACAACAGTCATTCAATCTCACAATTTATTCAGTCTATGTTATGAACCATTAATGATAATATTTTTTGTACTGTAGGTACAAAGCCTCAAATTTGTGGGTGTGGATAGGAGTCAGTCGATTACATCGAACCCAGTTCTCAACTGGTACTAATTTTATCGACACCAAAATAATGACAGGCAAAGTCGACTATGGCGTAATTTGAATTCAGAACGTATTAAGTTGGAAGAAATGCAGCTAAGTATTGTTCGATGCGCTAGGGATTCCGTCATCCCATCATTCCCATTTGGCGGCTACAAGCCAACAGTGTTTTGTGTTTGGTGTGTTTGATTTATATCAATAATGTAGTTCATGCACGTACTTGTGCCATTCACTCGGCGAATGAACAGAGATATTTCTAAAAGATTTCTCGTTATATTTGGTTATCCATAGAGATCCGATGACGACAGCTATTCCCGTTGCAGTGAGATCTTTATTGAATGAATTGTTCTATCCTCCACAAGCTCTATTGCATGGGAGGAGAGCATTTTAATGATGTGATGGGTTTAGTAACATTAGTGATGAAAAATTTCTGCGTCTATTCCAGTTCCTTTCTACAATTATTCAAGTTGTCTTTTATCTACATCTTAGTAATGCGAGACATGACCACTACTTTTTTATCGTCATAATGTTAGTATAATACGTGAATATTTCATAGAGTGGAAGGAATAAGATAGTTACTTGATAGCAACGCAGTACTTCAATGTTACTGTTGCAAACTCCAGCGAGGTTTCAATAATTAACTGACACACATGTCATTAATATCAAGCTATCAAAATGTTTTGTTAGCAGCTCAAACAACTATAGTGAAGGAGAAGAAGAAGAAGAAGAAGAAGAAGAAGAAGAAGAAGAAGAAGAAGAAGAAGAAGAAGAAGAAGAAGAAGAAGAAGAAGAAGAAGAAGAAGAAGAAGAAGAGAAGAAGAAGATATCATGACGATGAGGAGGAGGGGAGAAAGAGGCAGAATTTATTATATTTCGAAAAAGAATTTATGGCTGTTTAGAAATAGCTGGCTTATTATTTTCAGACTCACCTGTTTTATGCTGCACAACTTTCATAACTTTGATACTTCAGTTCTTTTATAGATAATATTTTCGAACCAGAGCAATGTAGTTACCCATACATATTGTTTTATGAACGCCACTTAGACCCACTTTTTAGCTTCCTTTTAGTCTCCTCATAAAAGAAGTGTATTAACATTTTATCGCTCTTACATATATAACTTTTGATTAGCTCAGACGCAAATCACACTTCGTAAGTACTGAACATTCTTAATTTTTATCTCAGATTGATTTTCCGATCGGAATAAATTATACGAACGAAGAAAATTGAAAATGCTAGTTAAAAACTTCCTTGGTGATTTATTTAATCAATATTCAGGAAAGGAGATACTTGTTTCGCTTTATATATTTTTTCTTTGTATTTTGCGGTATCATTTTTATTAAATTACTTAAAAGCATCCATTAAGAGATACCCGTTTCAACAACTACTTTTGCAACGATTCAGCAAGGGAGCCTTTACGTAACATGATAGAAATAACCTCCAAAATTCTCTCAAATTAGATTCTACTATCTAAAGACAAATTACATTGGATGGTGTAATCTGCAGCACACAATTCTTAGAAAAAAAAAAAAAGACAGGCTATTTAAAGCAACGAATGCGTTTGCATTTAACGTTTGCGCCATCGGAATTTAACTGTGACTGAGAACAACTTCACATCGTGTTTTCTACTCTTTTAGACAGAACGACAGAAGAAAGAAGGCAAAAAGAAGAGCGAGAGAAGAAGAGAGAGGGAGAGAGAAAGACAGAGAGCTAAAATTTCCTCAGTGCGTTTTCACGCTTTTAGACATTTACTATGTCCAGGGCATAACTACTTTCGTTTCTTACCTTACATGTAACAGATCTACAAGTATTACCTCAGAGATCACAACATCGTGACTGAGTTTTTCACTACGTCGCATATCGTATAACTGATTTAAGACACTCCAGAATTATCTTAAGGTAACGCTCTGTCGAGAATCCGAATGGCATCATGCTTGTATTCGTTTGACATGCGAAGCGAATAACTCTATCGAAAGATTAATCGATATTAGAGCTGAGCTATTTGTTTACATATAATAATGATGATGATGATGATGATGATGATGACGATAATAATAATAATAATAATAATAATAATAATAATAATAATAATAATAATAATAATAATAATAATAATAATAATAATAATAATAATAAGAAGAAGAAGAAGAAGAAGAAGAAGAAGAAGAAGAAGAAGAAGAAGAAGAAGAAGAAGAAGAAGAAGAAGAAGAAGAAGAAGAAGAAGAAGAAGAAGAAGAAGAAGAAGAAGAATCTAGAGTTCAACGAGATAATGGAAGAGGAAATGAAAGAGCAACTAAGGATGGAGTATTTCCGAAGACTGAGGTTGGTGTTGCGCTCAAAATTGAGGGGATGGAATAAAATCCAAGCAGTTAATACGTGGGCGATAGTATCACTTCGGTAATGGAGCAGGAATTATAAAATGATAAAAGAAAGAAATGAAGAAAATGGATACCAAGACCAGAAAAATGTTGGCAGTACACGGAGCCTTCCACTCTAAGAGTAACACCGGTAGGCTGTACTTGTCCAGAAGAAAGGGTGGGAGAGAGCTTTGATCAGTTGCCAGGACTGTATTGAAGCGGAGGAAAACAATGTAGAGCGGTATATAAAAAATGCCGTGAACCACTGTTCAAATACACGAAGAAGGCCGGCGTCATCAAAACTGAAAATTGTGTAACTAAAGAAAAATTTAAACAAGAAATGAACAAAAAAAAAAAATGAAAAAGCATGGAAGGAAAAGAAAATGTACGGTCAGTTTGCAAGAGATGTGAACGCGAAGACAGATACAGAGGACCTGTGGCTATGGATGGAGCGGAGTGACCTGAAGATAGAGACAAGCAGTCATATGCGCAGCTCAGGAACAAGCGTTAAGGACCAATTATATGGAGTACAGAATAGACACTACCGATAGCGACAAAGGCAAAATGTGTGGTGAGAGGGGTGAAACGGCATGGCACATCGTTAGCGAATGTCCGAAGCTGGCATAACGCAAATACAAATGACGCCATGATAATGTGGCAATAATGATGCATTGAGAGCTCTATGGAAATTATGGCCTGCAATGAGCAAAGACGTGGTATGAGCAAGCGCCAGAAAGAGTCACCGAAAATAAGAATCGCAAAGTCCTGTGGGATGCAATGATCCAGTGCGATCATCTGACCAGACATCAGAAACTGGACGTTGTTGTGGTCAATAAAAAAGAAAGAACATGAATGATTATCGACATAGTATACCCCTGTGACAACAGGATCAATGTGAAAGAAGAAAAAATTAACAACTATGACGATTTAAAGTGGAAAATACGAATGTTGTGGCCAATGAAGAGAGTAGACGTGATACCAATAGTAATTGGTGCACATGGAAGCATCAACACTCAACTGCCAACATGGCTGAAGAAGATCGGTCCAAGAGTGAAGGTAGAACAGCAGCAAAAATCAGAATTGCTTGGAACTGCAAGAATTCTTCGCTGGGTTCTTGAAGTATGACCAGTAAACATGTGTCACCTTAGTTTGCTGGCTGTGGACAGCTGACACTTTCCATCATACCCAGCAAAATAAGCTGTTAGTTTTCATATAATAATAACAATAACAACAACAACAACAACAACAACAATAATAATAATAATTTCATGAGAGAAGGTCGTATTTCAATGAAACAATCGTACATTGATGTAATAAAAAGACTTGCTCACCCCATTCACTTTACGCGTGTGTGTGTACATATACATGCAGACATACGTACACATGTATATTATAAAGTACAAATGCATTAAAAAAAACTTATTACTAAGTTCTTTGTGTATTTTCTTTTTTCCATCTTTCATATTTGGAATATATAATTATAGTCATAATTTTATTTTGCAAGTACTAAATTACATTACATTACATTACATTATGTTTATATTTTACAAACAGAAGATTTTACATCCAGAAGATATGTATTTTAAATTTAGACAATGTTTCCATTACGATGTCTGGTATAAAATAAAAACCATAATTTAAGAAATGAAATTCAAATTACAGAACAAGCAATTGAAAACATCATCTTGTTTTTATTTAAAATATTGAACCACTCACAAGCGCATATACATTAATTCCAGATAATTTATAGGCTATTTTCCAAAGCGTATTATATTGTAAACAACATTCTGGATTCGTCCTTGCATAGAGGAAGAACTGTTTACAATTGAATAATCTTATTTCGATAAAAATTTCGTCACCATATAAACACGGATGATAAGAGCTGTCTACGTAGTATATAAAGTAAATGCGAGATTAATTACCAGGTTGGTTGGATCCAAATAAATCAAACGGAATATTACTAAAATATGCTATGTATTTCCAAGCGGTTCCGTGAACTGTACTGCACTGGTTTAAATGTGAAGGAACGGAACGATGCCAGTAGAAATAAATGCATTATCTAAGTGATTGCAGATAAATATTTTATTCATTGAAGAATTTAGAATTTGCATGTAGAAAGAACAATTTATAGAACTGATTAAATACTATTTATTGAATTAACTCTTCATACATTCACTATATAACAAATATAAGTCTAGAACTACCATCGTATACCTTGATACAGTTTTATGAAACTGTATTTCGTAGAAATGTGCATGCTGTTTTTAAGCTATTATAAGACTGAGTTTATGTGTAAAAATTCTTTTGATGGCTTTGTTCTGCAGTATATTCAAATGTTCACTATTTCCATATATTGTAGGATAAAATATATTCACTCATGAAACCGAGTTTTGTTTTCATCCCAGTTGAAAAGGGTTGATCGCGTATTGATTTAAACTTTTGATCACAAGTACATAAAACAACTGCGTCGAATCGTTTTATTGAATTATTTCATGTAGTATAGAAATGATTAGCCTATATTTTGTACACATGTCAATTGAAACACGAATGAAAACATTGTTGCCGTCAGTAATGAAATATATACTTGCATGAGATAATAAATCAATGAAAATAACAGGAATAGTCCTTTAATATTTTGTGGAAGGGCTAATAATAGTGAAATTGAACGAACGGAACTTTATTATTTTCGGTAAACAACGAAGTAAAAAGAGTTTAGAAAGCGTTTAGAAACATTTAAATGCCAAGGCCTGAATGTAGTTACAAACGATATGCAAACTATAAACATTGACGCATACGAAGGTCCCTTCCATTCAAACCTATAATTATGTGATTTATATATTTCAGAAAATGCATTTTAAGAACACACATACACAGATGTAAGCATGCATGCATGCAGGTATGTATGTATGTATGTATGCATGTATGTATGCATGTATGTATTATGAATCCATGTATGAATGTATGCAGGTATGTAATGACTTTATAGCCGTTGCATTCACTACTACAGCCTTATTTCTGGTTAACAAATATGTTAGCTCAGATCGAGCAGACATTATCGTAAGCGTTCGAGGCATAACTATCCCATTTATTTCTAAACTTACTATATTGAGAATCAGCATTATTCCATATATTCTGATATTTTTAAGACATTCGTTTGTAATATGCCAGCAATTAAGCAACTGGGTTTTGCATGTACAAGTTGTGTTGCTGTTCATCCGTAGAATTCAAATTTGTTTTTAGTTAACGAATAAAACGGAATAGAGAGAATACCTATTGAGATTATAGCTTTGCAGAGAGTCAAGTTCTACTGAAATAATTTCATGCTATCCCAAATATTTATGAACACACAAATTCATTCAAATGTAGATTTAGACGATCTAATTTTTCTGCTACTAACAAGGAATTACTGCAAAATGTTAAAACAAAATGTCGGTTTTGCGGTTGTGAAGGAATTCGACCTGATGCCGCAAAAAGGCGTGTTTTCCATGAAAATCATTTAATAAAGAGGCAATGAAATACACATTATATTTTTGCAGTGGATTTAGCACCAGTAAAAGTATTGTTTAGTAACTAGTTACAATACAACACATACTTAATTTCGATTAATACTCTGTATATTTCGCATTAAGTATAACGGTAGCATTGATTATGACATTTTCCCTGGGATACAACATAAATTCAAAACCTCAAACAACGCGTAATCGTTGCTGTCTAGCAGTACATGATACGTAGGCATCACACATTAGAGCAAAATAATTCATGAATTGACATCATAAACTGAGACAAATTTTAAGTTTATAGTTTTCCTACTAATTTGCGTGAGTTACATGGGAAACATTCAAATAAGAAAAAGAAAGACAAGACAAAGCTAAAATGAAAGAGTGTCTAATACAAAGAAACCATTTAGGAAGCTATAAAGTTGAATAGATATCAAATCAAACACTAAATACAGATTAAATTCATTACTTTATCGCTTTGAACGTATATTATAAAAAAATAGAAAATTTATATTGAATGTATAAAGACAATATACAAAATATATTCAAAGCAACCTATTTCCCATTAAAAATACACCTGAATGTATCATTCGTGCTTCAAAGAGTAAATGTCTCATGTCGAATTATATAGTAAATATTTAGTCAGTCATTCGGAAATCTTTGTACTTACATTTCATTCAAACAATCAATCGATCCACACGTTCGGGTATTATGGGACATGATACAATTGAAAATAAATTTGATTAAGAATTAAAGTATATAGTCGTCCAAATCTCCAGCTGAGAGAACCGAATGATAACATGATCTACTTCTCTTGGCCAATGTAGTGTAATAGTACATCGCTTATAATTTTGGCTTCAGCAATTGTAATACCATATAATATTTAATAGTCTTCATACTAATCAATTCTTCAAGTTGAAATGTTTTATCAACACATTTTTTAAATTTTTACACATTTATAGTTGAGTGTAAACAATTTTATTCTAATATCGTACTGGATTAAATATGAAATGGCATTTATTGTTTTTACATTCGGAGTTCAAAACCTACCGAAGTCTACTTTATCTTCCACCTATCCAGATCAATTAAACAGTGTACATGAATTGATTTAATGAGCTATAAGCTTTTCCCTAAAAATGTGGTCTTGTGTGTATATTAGAAATCGATATTTTCTCATTCATCGGAAACTTTTGCGGTTATACATTAGCTAGATATTCGATGTTTATAAGCTCAAGCATAATGAGATATTTCCTTTCTGCGATGAAATTCAGAGTAAAAATAGCTATAATAAAATGATATTGTTCGTCAGTTTTTGAAATGAACGATTCTAAATTAAGAAACTTCTTTTTATCAAGTGATTTAGTTAAAAAATGTACTAATTTCACCGTTAATATCTGCAATTGTATTATAAAATGAAACTGCCTGCATGCAGATCCATTCATAGAGTTGAAGTTTCTAACCGGTACTCTTCAATTTGGAGTACAAAATGTGGTATATCCGTATGTTTTTCCATGAGTAAGCTTTGGCAGTGTGAATTAATGTAGAAGAATATGATAATGTGAGGACATGATAAAATTCATACACAAATTCGTTTTCGTGAACCATGATCACATTATATTATTTTTAGTTTGTTCCCAAGACCCAACAAAAACTATGCATTATTCGAATTAATATTTCTTAACTAAACACACTACAAAAATTTAGATGACTTAAACATCCTACGCTTTATATGTCTTGTAAATATTGGTTTCAAATTTTAGAAGAAAGCCATCAACTTTGCGGGGTGAGAGTAAGTATTCAACTGGTACTTATTTTATCGACCCCGCAGGAACAAAAGATAAAGTTGATGAAAGGTAAGGCGGAATTTGAACTGAGAACGTAAAGACGAACGAAATGCTGCTAAACGTTTTGCTTGGCGTGCTTATGATTGTACCAGCTAGCCGCCTTATGTCTTTTGTATAGAGCCTACGTAGCAAAATCGTCTAACCGAAAATGATCCACTCTTTTATTTCATAATTCAAAATTATAATTCTGCCATATTATGTTAGTATATAGTCCTGCTTAGTTTAGCTTACAAATTCGAGCATGAGCTTAATTGTTTCAGTTAACTTCGGTAAACACTAATGCTGTTACGAATCTCAGTACACTGAAACAAATATTTTAATACTATTCTTACTACTGTATCTTCTACCCAGTTCAGACGAACATAAAAAAAAACACACACACACGGAGAAATAGTTAAGACATCAATAACAACGATAGTTCCAAACACTGAACAGGTGACGCACAACTCTATTAATGAATAAAGAGCACACTGACGGGGATCAGCTTAATCCCTTACGCCGTGTCTAGCGGTTAAATTTTTGTCTCACAGAAGCAGACTAGTCAGGGAACCATACATTGCTAAACGCTCAAACTGTACCTCATAAGAAGTCGTGGCTATTGAGATAACTTTGATGACGGGTTTTCTCAATCAGAGATAATCTTGGATTGACTAGCATCATATAATTCATCCGTGATTGCTTCTCAACCTTTGTGTTGACCTGAAACTCTGTCGACCGATGTGTTTTTTAAATGATTAAGCCTCATATGATCAAGCTTCATATAGCTTTAAAATATACGAAAGTGTACTACAACTCCATAACATCGTAAAAATCCTACTTGAGCAATCATTAGAGGAAGAAAATAAAATAAACATGCAATAAACTAAATAATCTCATTAGCGCTAAGTTATAGGATACGGACCTATCCTGTTATATTAAGATATAGACCTATCCAACTTGACCTAACCCCTCTACAGTAACCACCAGAACATACAAATTTTGTATACAAATACAAACTGAACAAGTAGAAAAGTCAACATATCCAGACAAATACATTGTTGATGGAAGTTGTCAGGTAAGTCTCTACACTTAATCGTTCGGTTATCATACCGAATAACTGCAGCTTGTATTATCCCATCTGACTAGACGCTAAACAAAACATTAGCATGAACCATAAAGAACAACGTAATGGTTTTGGCACAAGAGCAACAATTTTAAGGAGAGGGTTATTTGACTGTTACTTTATGTTATGGACTTCCGAAAGGATGAAAGATAATTTGGCCAAAGTGGAATTTTTAACTCAAATGTTAAAAGCCGGGAGAAATGCCGTTAAACATTTTGTTCAATGCGCTAAACATACTGACAGCTAAGCGCCGTATCCTTCAAAATTTGAGCACAAGGCCAGAAATTTCAGGTTGGCTGGGTAGTCTATTATATCGATCCCAGTTCTTGGCTAGTACTTTATTTTATCGAGACCGCGAAAGAATGAAATGCAAAGTTGACCTCGGTGGTAAATAAATACTGCACAAGGCATTTTTTAAGCTCAAAAGACTAAACTCATCCAACACTCTGAAACAAGAACATCAACAACAACTACAACGACAATAATAATAATAATAATAATAATAATAATAATAATAATAATAATAATAATAATAATAATAATAATAATAATAATAATAATGAACTATAGGCGCAGGAGTGGCTGTGTGGTAAGTAGCTTGCTTATCAACCACATGATTCCTAGTTCAGTCCCACTGCGTGGCACCTTGGGCAAGTGTCTTCTACTACAGCCTCGGGCCGACCAAAGCCTTGTGAGTGGATTTGGTAGACGGAAACTGAAAGAAACCCGTCGTATATATATGTATATATATGTATGTCTGTTTCTGTGTCTGTGTTTGTCCCCCCACTATCATGTTTTGTTCTTCTCAAACTTAGAATGCTATGTAGAAATCGAAAATGGTATCTTTCAAACATGATAATTGATAACATACAATTGTTTTTTATTAGTGTGTACGTTTATATAATGAAATTAATGTTTTATAAATTTTTCAGTAATTTGTATCATTATCTTGATTGACTAAAAGTCTATGGGAAAAAGAAATTCCACTAGACACGTCATCGTCTGAGCAGTATCCTAGTTTTACAATAGCATGGTTCAATTAATTCGATAAGTATATTTACTGAGCAACAGCATGCAGAGCTCGATTCATTGGATGTGAAGACTATTCGAAAAGATAGCTATAGCCTCAGTTTTCTAACCTCACATATATTTTATTTAACAAAATTAGATCATTCCATATATTTCCTTCCTTTTTTATGGCCTTTTAAGTGGATTTTATGGTATATTTTGAATAACCATTTTAAAAAATCATTGTCAATAAATTCTTTGGAACCTACAAGGGGCTCCGATTTAAGCGTCAAATTAACCCAGCTTACTCACCGACTAACTTATTTCCCTTTGTGAACTTTTTAATACATAGATTTACATATTTTTTTCTTTATTGAAGAGAGTAATAAATAAACGTTAATATCGTTTATATCGTTTATAAATACAGTATTTAAATATACTTCAGGTAAATACATACATTAATGGCACATATATTCTGAAAGTTATCCGACTTTTAACTCGATACATTTTTATTATCTCTCAACTTTACTCGCTGATACATTCACACACACTCACATACACGTGTGTGTGCATGTGTATGGGTGTATGCGTGCGTGTGTATGTATGTGTGTGTGTGTGTGTGTGTGTGTGTGTATGTGTGTGTGTGTGTGTGTGTGTGTGTGTGTGTGTGCACACGATTAAAATGCTGATTGGTCGATAATTTATGGTGAAATTGATAATCAGTAATAACAACTAAATCTCAGCGACAATTTAGAATATTTAAAACCATGATGTATAACAATATCTCATTTTTATTTCCCTTTCCCTAAGCTACAAGTCAGTTAATATGACCAAACATAATTATTACAAACCCTTGATACCTAGGAGCGTTTCATTTTAGAAAGAAAATCCTACTTGTGAAACGCAAACCATTATTTATTGACTCGGTTTCCTTTCTAGAAATACATTTCTATTTGTTTCAAAATTGGCACCATGACTAAACTCATACTTACACATAAAATGGCTCAGCTGAATAAAAAAAAATAGTTAAGAGTTATTCATGCATATTTGTATGTAATAGCATAATACGCGCATAAGCACGATTAAGATAACACAAGAAGAAATCAATATTTCGTTGATGTTTGGCTTACGACGATTTCTTTTACACTTCCCGATTGATTTAAACATTTGAGCTAAGTCTGATATCTAAAGTAACAGACACTGTGTCTCCTGCCGAAAGTTTGATCAAAAATAAACGTTCTGTTGAAAAAAAGCAAGGAAAGATATCTATCTATCTCAGTCAAGCATATTTAGCGATTTGTGATATTAACTCCCATCTAATAAGTAAATACAATTTTCCAATACGAAACCTCGACCACAAGCAACAAGCAACTAAAATTGATATGTTGGAATGAAAGAAAAAGATAACGAATATTTTTCTTTGTCTTATCTCAATCACATTTTTTAAGGGAATAACAGCAAATTCCTATTTGGTTAAATGACTAACTAGCTGCATTTTTTAATGTTCTTTTATTGTCGGGGTATTTTTGTTTTGTTTTTTTGGTCCTAATCGAGAGTTATATCTGCTTCAGTTCTCATCGCAAAATGCCAATGCCTAATAGTTACCCTCGTAAAGGCTTTTTTCATAGCCGAAAGTAGCATCATACTGTATAATTAACAATTGTTTCGTTAGCTAGGAATACTGAACTGAAACACTTTAATAGTAGATGGATATCACTCCAGAGTATCTTTCTCAAATCACTACATGATGTATTGCTTGTGACTGATACCAAAATTTTCATATAGATATATTTAGATTTGAACATCTCTACTGTAACAGAAGATAACTTCTAAAGTATCCCATTAACACAATCTGCCATATAAATGTTATTGTTCATAGCCAAGAAATTCTCTTAGATCTTCAGCAGCTGCAATGCAATAATGTTATCGGAATTTTACTTTTAGTCGATAGACAAGGTATATATGATTATCAAGGCATTAGGGATTCTGGCCATATCTATAAGCATAATATATGCATTCAATATATAAAACGAAAATATTGCTTTGCTTTTTATGAAAGCCTTTTGTGTGATGTTAAAAAATATATGATGAAATATACCTGAGTAGAATACTCTCAATATACTTTTCCTATATACCTTTGCTGTTGAGTCTGAATATTTTAACATCTGGAGCTCTATCACTTTGTATATATTGCATAGAATTACTGACGCACAGTGGAACATCTCTAATTAGGTCGTATTCTATACAAATTAATCGTTATAGCAATGAAGAAATTCATTAAACAATGAGTGACTTGTATATCAAATGAAATATGTAGAATCCCTATTTACAGTTCTGTGGCATTTGAATCTAATTGAACTAACATCGCGCTTCATCGAATATTCTTTTTGAAGAAAAGCAGCAGTGTATCAAATCAAAGAAATTTTGTAATAACTATTTATTTGTCTTGGAATAGAAGTAATTGTCGCAAAACGTTTGTCACTATAACAAAAGTAAATCTTTTTAGCTACATGTTTATTTTCAGTTGAGGAAATGATGAAAACAACACCAAAGAGAATAAATAAATGGAGCATTTTATGTACCAACTGAAAAATTTATTTTAGATATTTATTTCAAATTTTGGCTCAAGGCCAGCAAGTTCGAGGAAATGAATGTGCTGATTACATCGATCCCAATGTTGAACTAGCATTTATTTTATCGACCACGAAAGGACGAAGGGCAAAGTCGACCTTGGCGGAATTTGAACTCAGAACTTAAAGTTATTATAGATATTAACTTGACTGATATATAAATAGTCTAAAAAATTATGCATAGAACTAACTGTATAGAAGATGATTAAGTCTTAAAAAATTGGAAATGGCTATAGTTCAATTGCTTAACTTGTATTTTATAAGCTCTAACATCACTTCAGGATGTGCTAAAAAAACTTCGTTATAAACTAATAACTGCATCTATACCTTGAGATTATTTTTTTAGATATGGTTCATACACAGTGACTAATTGAGAACGCATTCGATCTTCTGAACATACTGTACTTACACAGAACGAGACTTAACTAAGTTGAAGTTATGACCCTCCATTAGCCAGGCTGGTATTATTTCTCTCGGAAATAAAACCCCAAATGGATTTTAGAGCGAGTATAGAAATATGGTCTTGTAGAGAACTGATTGCTTCGTGTTTTGCTTAGAATGTAGTTTGCATTTAAAGCCATAATTATTATTCACCCTATAGAAACTTCCTTTCATAAATCTTTAATTACAAAAGCTAATAAAAAAAATACCTGATAACAGCTCCTTTCTGTAAATTTCATTCATTGCTTTTACTATCTGTTCATGATTTAAATTGATGAGTGAAAGGAATTCCATATTTCAGAAAAAAACGCCGCTGAAAGATATTCAATAGAGTAATATCCCAGAATTATTCATCAACCACTTCAATCCTCGATCCATTAATTAAAGGTACATGTACTTCTTTTCACCTAAATCAAATGATGTTCATGGAACAATGAAATAACTGTTTACATATTCATATCGTTCCATATTTCCCATAATTTTTTTCTCAAACCTGTATAACGGGAATTTAAGAGTTTTACTCGAATTAAACCCTATTGTAGTTAACAACGAAGCTGAAAAATATTTAATCATTCGATTTTAAAATACTATGGTGCTGGTAGTAGAGCAAGAGGTTATCTTCTGAGAAGCAAAAATCGGAGTGTGATTTCAATTTCCAGTTGAAATAGGCTATTTCGTTTTAGTTATAACATTAATACCTTTTAGGTTATCACACACTTCCTAATTTATATCTTTTAAAATGCAAGGAATTTGTAATTAGTAAAATAAAATATTTTTTGCTTTCAGGAATTAATTTCAATTTATCTTGCAAGTTTTAATGTATAGTAAACTATCTGTTTACCTATTTGTCTGTCTGTTTATTTGTCAGTATTGTCTGTATGTCTGTCTATATGTATGTATGTATGTATGTATGTATGTGTATGTATGTATGTATGTATGTATGTATGTATGCATGTATGTGTATGTATGTATGTATGTATGTATGTATGTATGTATGTATGTATGTATTTGTGAACCTGAGGTTTTACAACAAAAAATGGAATTATTACTTATTCGGTGAGATAGAAAAATCACAAAAAGCACTCTTTCTCAAATTCAAACTTATTTTTGCAACTTCATTGCTTTGCTTAGGAAGTGGGGGTAGAACAGTATCCATTTTCCGGGTTTAGTCTCATATAACTTAATTTGAAATTGAACTCCAGCAAATTTCTCGCTTAATATACGGTTTTCGTATGGGCAGTGTAACCTGTGGTAGTTATGTAATTGTAGTTTCTACGTTAAATTCACAAGGCAATAAAAATGTATCATTATCAGAAGTACCAGAAATTCGCAGCATTAAATTATCGTACCAACAACATTTTTCTTTTCAACTCAACTCGAATCGAATATAGATTAAGCATATTGGATGATGTAAGGTGATGATGTTGATACAAAATATCTACTATAAAAGTGTACACACATGATTGATAATATTGATTTTTATCGATCGATACACACATACACTTACACATATATACACACACAATCACACACACAAATATATATATATA
>NC_068984.1:67820344-67830634 GCF_001194135.2 Octopus bimaculoides
TATATATAGACATTGAAGGTGAGTCTAAGATTAAAGATTACATGCTTTATAGATTTTCATTTAACTATATATAATATATATAAGTACGTATTACTCTTATAAATGAGAAGAAACACGAATAAATAGTATATCTCCAAACAACTTTAGCCGAGCTTTCGAATTAGCAGTTTATGTATTTAGTACGCTGTTACGTAAAAGTTATGCACTTTTACCTCATTGTTCGAAACTTCACTTCACTAATGCGCTTGCAAAAAGTAACTATTTTTCGATTTTTAATTCCGTTTGCTTATGTGATAGATGTCTCGCCCGAAGCGTTAGAGTTTTCTTCTCTTCTTTCTCATAACGTATTTTCTTTCTATTGTAATGTCTATTCTTCAGCATACAGACAAGTGTAACATAACATAGCTAAACAGTAGACGTGAGCAATATTGTAAGGTTAATGTTTATAGTCTGCACGTAGAAAAAGTGAATACACATAATGGTTTATTCCGACTCTGAAAATTATATGCATCAGTTATATACTGTAGATGTGATTTTGGGCTAAACCAACTGAGATCGGTATTAGAAATAGAGTATTCTTGTTCTGAGCTAAATCAAGTGAGACCAATATTACAAATAGTCTATTCCTGTTCAGCTACATCATCTGAAAAATATGAAAATAGTTTACTTTTTAGATTGCCATCACTTTGCTTAGACCGTGCAACTAACTTTCAGAAAGATATAAAGCTCACAATTATTTCCTTTCCTTTAATAGAACATTTGATTTCGAGCTTATCTAAGATTTTACTATTCATATTATGCATTTAATTGTATACACACTCATCTGAGTGAAATTTTCATGGTTTATAAAATTATTAAACTATTTCTTGCATGCTAGTGTTATATCCATCATTTTGTAAATATCTGCAAGAGTTATTAAACAGTAGATCATAGAGCATATACGACGGCAAAATGGATCAACTTCATATAAATACACTATGAATAATAATTTTGTGCATAACTAAGCAATGCAATGTGAAATCAGTTCTTAATTATCTGTCAACACGTGGAGCCTTAAAATCTTGTTTGCCTTGTGATCATTGATTGTAAAATATTTCTTCTATTTATTTCATGAGATTAGAATACACTATAATTTATTTTTTGTGGGTTTTTACATAGAAAACAAGAAACAAAGATAAATCAGAAATAAAATGAACTAGCGTACAACTATGTTACATTTTATGTTTTAAGACATAAATTGTAAGCATTTCTCGATAAGTTGTTCTACAATTTGAGATTCCATATTTTAAATTAATTTTGTGAATTTCTAAACACAGTTTAACTTTTGTATTATTGATTCTATGGAAGCTGGAATTATAGAAGATTTGCAATTTTAATGACTACTAATTAAAGAGTTAGATTATTGATATAATAATATTTTAATGTTGTGCTTTCTTATTTTGAAAAATGCATGTATCCCCAATATAGCTAAGGAGATTCTGCTTAAAAATTCAAATCTGTAAGATAATAAAATATACTAATAATTCAGAAATATAATATTACTCGCTGATCATTGAAAACTACACAAATATTATTTAATATACACATTCCAATTAGGTAGTTAGAAATAACTTTATTTTATTATTTATACCTTATTTTAGAGACATGACTCAATATATATATCCTGCTTGTCAAAAGTATTACACAGTTGGAAAACCGGAGGACAGAACAAATGCACATATAATTATATTTTTCTCTGTAGTAATATATTTATTTATAAAGGTATTGCGAGTCACACGTGAATGTTTTGGTACACACACAAAATAGTAATAAAGGTACTATATACAAAATTTACGAACCGCTGATTGGATACTCCGTGTGATAAATAATATATGTACTCTCAATATACCATGGTGTTTCACTTACAACAATGAAAGGTTTTTCTTTAAATTTTATATCAAGGGTAGTATGAATCCAGACAGATAAATTTATCTACAAATTGATAATTGAAAACAGACTTTCACTTAATATTTTCATATTTACGTTGCATAATTCTCATGAAAAAATTTGTAAATAAAACTTTGACCTTTAGAGAATACATCAATGCTGCACACTGAATCTAAGGTGAATATGTAATCAAATTATCAGACGATTCCTTCCCACCACCAAAAAACACAAAACAACAACAATAACAAACGTGATGTATATGGTGTCATGTGAATATTCAGGATTGAGAAAAAGTTAGGGTCAACAGTTTACATATATGTACGTTATTGATTAAATGTGAAAACAATCGTTAATGGAAACATTTCTCCAGCTGCACATTTGTCTAAACTCATATTTCTTTATGTATGCAAACATTCAAAAGCCATTAATTTCTCATTATGATGATTAATCCACAGCATTTGTTAACAGTAGACATGAAAAATCTTAACGATAAATTCTTGATGGAAAACAGAGTACATATAAAATTTAGACAACAATTTGCTGAAGACAACTTTATCCCTGACTTATGATGAAACAAGAGTATAGAAACCATACCTGCTATTCACGAAAAATGCAGATTAAACTTACAATTAAAAATATTAATCTTAAATTTCATAATAAAAGTCATTAAATCCACTTTTATTTCCATGAGCATCTTTAATACATGAAAACTGAAATAAGGGTGGTTTTCTGTTGTAAACTATTATCATGAATCAAATTCCAGCATCGACTACTAGATTGGAGGGAATGTATGACAAATATATCTTCAGACTATAAAATAACTATAAATGACAACCATTACGTTTGAAGAAGGACTCTTGCCTATTTAAATTTCATTAATTTCCAGAAGACAGACCTTTATGAGGTCGAAATCACTGAATCCAGACATAAAATATTGTTTTATTTTAATGAAATATCTGAACGGATGTTGATGCACATTAGCAGGTCTTTACTCATACATTCACATAAATCAGCACAGTGCATGTTAAATTCTGCTGCTCTACACGTACCAAAGGCTGCCATCTGTCCACTGTTTTATTGCATTTAACAATTTATTGTTTGCTGGTACAGCACATTACAAAGCCAAAAAAACAAGGAATGTAAATTGCGATCTTTCGGTTTTGATTTGAGCAGAAACAAGACGTATTGGTAAAATAAATCTTTCAATTTAATTATTCAATTTATAATACTATTTTCTTAAAATCTAACTTTAATAATACGTTGTTTTCGCAAAGAGTGATTAAATTGCAGCAAACTGTTGAAGGAGAAAATTTAGTGTCTTTCAAACTTAAATTGTCAGACAAAATATCTTACTGTATTCTAAAAGTTGTAACCGTAGAAGGAAGGACATTAGCCGAGGTGCTCTTGTAACATTTGGAATACAGTGAATATTTTCCCTACAAAATTGATACTGACGAAGATTTTACTATAAAGGATTTGTCAATTTAAAAGTTGTTCTCAATATTCTAAAAGTAAATAATTCTCTATTTCTATTGTCGGATAGAAGACACGTGTGCTGAAAGGGAGAGGACACAGTTGTATACCGTATATTTTAAAACATAAAGAGTGGCCCTTTAATGTATAACAGTCTGTTTTCCAGTCTGGCATCAACTGCCAGGTTCAGTTTTCTTTTTTCGCTTCAATGTTAGGGAACGAAATTTACAAATATTACAAAATTGTATCTGAGGTCCTTTCATTACAAGTCGTGTAGATGAGTATCTTCATTTATTCATCCAGTCATTCATTCATCAATCATTCATTCATGTACATGTGTTTCTAATAGAGTTGTAATTATATTCTGTGAGAAAATATGATTTCTATAAACCTCTTACAAGCATGATCGACAAAAATAAACAACGTTTAATCATCAGAGTAAATCAAATGTTGATTTCGGATTAAATCTGTTTATTTACTTCAATTCAGGCTACTTTTAATCATTTCATTTCGTTTTACAGCAACTTAATTACAGGTTACAGATCCCAAATTCCTACGAGGTGCTTAATGTATATAAATACAAGTCTCCTCACCTCGATGTATCTAACTAAACCCAAGCTTATATTCTATCAATCTAAAGGTGAGCAATGTTCTTAAAGTGGAAAAGATAATATAATTTCTATTCTCTGATGAATGTATTTACATTTACATATTTTAAACTTAGAAATGACATGAACTCCACAAAACCTCATTTTCTCACCTCTAAGTTGAGAGATCAATGTTATTAATAAAAAAGGTAACGAGGAATGCAGTGGCCTAAAGTATGTGTATTATACTATCTATATATCTCTTCAGCGTTTTTCAACACATACTTAAAGTTTGAAACCAGCAAATTAGTTGGTTCCTCCACGTAATTTCATTTTGCAATTACCTCCTGCTGCTTTAACAGGCAATACAGAAAACGCGGATAGAAATCGGAAATAAGTATCGATTATCATTAACTAAACACACTAGGTCACTCCTTTCTTTCGAAGCTGAAGCATGCTATACTGCTAGTTTCTTCCTAAAGGTTTCCTGACTATATTAACGCGTGAAAAGGAATCCAGTTAAATACGCAATCTTCATTATCGGAAGCAATTTCTTATATTCATTCGCGAGATCATTCAGTGCAGAATTTCTTATTCATGCGTCATAACTGTGAGTGATATTGCTATAGTGTGCTGCAAAATTCTTTACAAAAAATTATATATTATACCCTAGTCTGTAAAGATTTCTATGTTGTGTATTGATTTCTTACAAAAGAGATTTATGAGATAAGATGTTGTGAAGTTAATGCATATCTGATACTATCGACAATATGTACATATGTAAGAATTTAACTGTAACATAGGTGGCATGTAAGTATAAAAATTCAATTCTCTTCTATTATCAGTTATATGACAACGGCTGTGGTGGTTTCCTCAAGATGTAAATGTCCTATCCTAAAATTAATTAGGACAAATATGATTTAATAAATAAGATTCAAATCAGAATCAAGTCTCTCTTGCAACTTATGGATCTACACTTCTTGGTTTTATTCCTATTGGTTGTCTTCAGTTTGTCAAGCATTAATGGATTATATTTTAGAAAAGTCGATGTGAAACACTCACCACTAAGAATAGAAAAGTACATTAGGTGTTCGGTTATACTGGAAGCTACGCTTTGTCTGATGCCGTCCAGCAATCTATATTGATATTCATTTACAAATATTTCTGTAAGAATATAAACTGTTCAGGTTAGCAAGGCATAAGTCACTCAACTGAGAGGACAGTGGAGGAACAGCAATATAGGTCCCAACAGCAGCCAGTTTCATGTAGCTGGAGTGAAAACACTGGAAACTCGATAACATATACATATGCTCTGCTGATTTCCGAACTAATTTCAAATCTTTCCGGAGTAAATGTAACATGTAATAGATATTCGTCTTATGCAGGCGAAAATCTGTTTCTAATTAATTTTACGACACAAAAACAGGAAATAAATATCTGTCCAATGAGATATACATTTATGTAAAAGGAAATAATACATCGAACTGTTAATATATCAGGTATTAAATAAAAATGTTTGCCTCATATTGCACATATATATATATATATATATATATATATATATATATATATATATATATTACATTATATAGCAAATTTGAAATATGTGATAATAACCAATGGAGGTAAAACCAGATGAAAATTTCCTTCAACATTATTTAATACACGGATGCAATTTATACTGAGATTTTATCAACTGCTATTACCTTCTTTTTTTCTTTCATTAGTGCTATGTAAATTAGATGTGACATTTTGTAATATTAGGGAATAATCATTAATGTACTTCTTCCAACAAGAATTGTTGTTATTATATTTTCTAATATGAAATATGCAATATGCCACATGGATGCGTTGTATTGCAGAGACACTTATTGGTAAGAAGTTTAGATTTATTAGAATATATATGTGTATATATATATATATATATATATATATATATATACCTAATATGATTACATCCTTTAATCGCTTCTCTTTTGATAAACGTAATATTACAAATACTTTCTACTATCTACTGGTTTTAGCAGCTGTAATACAATATGTGTATTTTTATTTAGGTTTAATAATTACGGCGAGAGACTTAAATATACGACCAACTATGCAATCCAAAAGGTTGATCTTTCACCTTATTTTCTTTATTTTCATTTATCTACGTTTTATTAAAGTTTCTAAAGATAATATTTCACGACGTATTTCACTCGTTGTCTCTATACAATTCTGTGTTGGAGGCTTCGCCACGTGTTGCAGTTCTCCGTCAGTGCTTAGAGAACTCTCATTTCTGAGAGGGAAAGTCTGAGAAATAAATAAATATTAAATATTTTCTAAACATTTCATAGAAAAGAAATCTATGTAATAATAAATCGAATTAGATGCCCTTTGTCTAGACGGAGATTCATAAATACAAATTTGAAAGATATCTAATCGATGCAGTCAAACTATCATTAGTTTCTTTAGATTATAATATTCAAAAGAAAAAGCAACAAAATTTGAGCTTTTAAGTAATTTGAAAGGTTAGTATCTAAATCGTGATGCCCCAAAATTAATCTCTAAACGTTTTCACTTATTTAGCAGATATTTTATTTCACCTTGGTTGATTTTTGAGAGATTGCTGCAATAATAATGATGGAATCTCCTGCTGAAGGTGACGTTTGAGTGTTCAGGTTTTGCTGAACGCCCTGCACAAATAATTTGTTTATAGTGATTAAATGTATGCACTGTACATTAGATCAATCTCTCCAAATCATAATTGCTTGTACATGTGCACAAGTGTTCCGCACGTCAGATGTCAAAATAATCGCAAAGCAACGTGAAATGAAGTATTTCGCCCAAGACCACCACGCACCACACGATTCGGGAATCGAAACCACGATCTATCAATTTTGAGCGCAATACCCTATCACTAGGTCATACTTATTTTGTCTCTTACAAAAACTTAAGTACTCATGACTTCGGTTAATCCATCTAAGGTGATTTTGCACGTATCTAATAGATTTTCTTTCACGGCAAGTGTTACTTTGGCGCATTCGTCAAGCTTATATTCTATTTTCATGTCATACCTAAATTGTTTGAGCGTGTGGAGGAACACTTGCAGTTGTTGATTACTTTTCTCAAAATGTTTCAAGTCATCCACATAGAGAAAATGATTCATAGATTTTCCATACACTTTGTATTCATAATTTGATTTTTTCGGGGTGGGGGTGGGGGAATTTGCGAAAACAGAAAACAAAGGTAATGACTTGCCTTGGATGATTCCACAAATAATATTAACTTCAACAGAATTTGTAGTTGTAGTATCTGTGTCGAAAATTAACGTCGTATTCCGGAACGTGTGGTAAAAGTTTTCTGGATTATAGTTAAATGTATGAAGCATTCTTCTATACAGCTATGAGGATATCTATCAGAGGCCTTTTTGTAGTATATCCAGTCTATATACAGATTTTTTTCATGGTGTTATAATAATTTTGGTAATTAAAACTTGATACCTGTATCCATATGAGCCATGTTCAACATTTATACCCCATTTTGTTCATCAGGAAAAATGATGGTGTTAATGAGGAAAGCATATGTGCGTTCCTTTAGGACAGATATAAGAATATAAGTACATTGTTATAAGACATGTTATGGATCTGAGGTTCTTAAGGATTTTTGTTCTATTATTTTTAGAAATTAGAAAATGGTATCTTTTGAGCAGTTACGCAGAAGTAATTTGCGGTTTCTTCATTATAACACTATAAAAGTAAGTTAGCTTTTTGTGCAAGCTTGTTAAGAAGTTAAGTGAATATCTAGGGATCATACCTTCACCATGTGACTTCCATTTACTGTACTTTTCAATGCCAATCTGACATCTTCTACACTGGTATCTTCCTACATTTGCACTTCGAAAAAGCTCAATGTCTTGTATTTGTCTGATAATTTCTAGGGAACCACAATTATACTCCTTCTCATTTTAGCACGCTTCATTTTTAAACTCAAATATTTCTTGTTGTAAGGGAACATCTAATTTCTTTGGATTATTTTCGAGTTTCTTTGGGTTCATCGAATTTCTTTGGATTATTTTCGAGTTTCTTTGGGTTCATCGAATTTCTTTGGGTTCATCGAATTTCTTTGGGTTATTTTCGAACATTTTATTATGTTTGAAGAACATGGATCGTTTTCTGAAGCGGCGTAAGCATGCAGGGTTGGCCTGAAGGTTTTGATTTATCGTCACCATTATTTCATCAAATAGGAATTCAAATTTTAATTCATATTTACACGTCATATTTCTCTTCAGAAGTTTTACATACTGCTTATTGCTTAAGTTTTTGAGTATTTCTATATCAGACAGGCAGACACTGATTTGTTTCTTGATTTCTTTCTTGTGTTTTATTTACGGGGATTTTCCGCATTTTTTTTTTAACTGGAATGGGCGACTTTATTAAACTGACGTTTAAACTATCTCAAACACAAAGGTTTCTTATATAATCACCTTATCAAAATTTGGAGAAAATCAGCACAATGAAATGACTGACATTTATTTTATGTCTATGGAAGAAAGAAAAGATGGTGGATTGCTGAGTTGATAGAGCGTTGTTTAGAAAGTATCTCTACTCACTGGGTTCAAATTCTGCCAATGTCAGTGCTACCTTCCATCGTTTTGGAATCCCTAAGTAAAGCTCCAGTGCTGGGCTCGATTCCCCTTCCCTCCGTTTTCTTTTTCTCAGTATTGTTTATAATGGTTTCTTGTTGAAAGCCACCAGAAGGAATACAACTGAAAATTATTGTATTCTCCTGTAACATGTCAGTTGTTATTCCATAGTGTTGGCATAGCTTCCAGTGTATATAAGTCCCAGCTTTGTCGTGTCTGTGAATATATTCATTCTTAGCCAGGACTAGGCAGCCAGAGATAATAGAGCTTTCATGGAACTTGTCAATTATCTCTCATCGACATTATGTTGCAAGGAGGAAGAAGCAATGAAAAACCGAACAAGAACAGATTTGAACTCAGAAAGTAGAGGGAATAAAATTCAATAATGTAAGGCATTTCTTTGATCTCTGTCCAACGGTTCCCTGTCATTTCCTCGCCTTCATTTTCAATCAATATTCTTCTAACATTACCCACTCGGCTAATAATATTCCAGCATGAATAACTAATAGGATTACTAATTTTAGAAATTTAATGAATGTTAAAAACAAACTATCAGAAATGTTTTCAAATATTTTCAACAATATAAAAAAAAATGATAGATAAATAAAAGATTATATGAACAATAATATTATAAAACATACCTACACGTTGTCGAAATAGAAAACAAGATGTTTTGAAAAGAGTCTTTTGGGAATAGAATCGCAAAAATAATGTATCGAATTCATAAACAGATATTCGTATCACTATCACCAACTTTGTAAAGAAGTTTCTATAGAAATTTATACCTTTTGAAAAAACAAAACAAAGTGTAAAATTAGAGAGGCAAATAAAATCAATATTTTGTATCAAATGGCTGAAAAGATTTACTCAAGCTAATCAACGAAGCGTTTTAATATAAAAACATAACGAACAATTAGGCAAAACACTTTTGAGTCGTACCAAAACTATTATTATATAAATTGACTTTGCACTGAGAAAACCAATTGTCACCATAGCACTGGCGTCAACCGGTAGCTAGCCTGACATTTCTATTTGTATTTTAATGTGTGGATTTATTGAAGTCTAAATCATCATAATATATCTTGTATGCATTTATCCTTGCTAATTGAGCATTTAGGACTTTTTAATAAGAGAAGCATTCAAACAAATATCAAATACAAGAAACAGATTTTGAAATATTCAATGCTAAGTTAATTCGAAGTAATAGGTGATTTTCTCTAAGTAAAAAACATTAAATCAGTTAAGTTCTATAGTTAAGAGATGAGGAATTATGTACATTATATACGTTATTTACATTTGACGGATATTTGTCCTCATCTTGTTCGTTGTTAACACAACGTTTCGGCTGATATACCCTCTAGCCTTCATCAGGTGTCTTGGGGATACTTCGAACCTGGGTTCTCATTCCTAAGGTTATTTTTCAATGTTATTATTATTATCATTATTATTATTATTATTATTATTATTATTATTATTGTTCAGTAGTTCTATTTTTATAACGTGCTTTCACTTCGCTACCTAGCGCAGCTCTGTGCGCCTTGGGTATGTGCTGTGGTTTGCTGTGGTGCTCTTATGTTTACTGTATTGAAAGTGTTTTGCGTAGAATGTGTGCAGTACCCAGTAGTGCAATTTTCTGTATGTTATATATATTTGTAAGTCCTGGTGTTTTTGTTATGTATT
>NC_068984.1:67834438-67836382 GCF_001194135.2 Octopus bimaculoides
TATATATATATAATGATTTTGCTTTCAGATCCAAGAAGGTCTGTATTTTGCTTTATGTAAAATGATACAGCACACAGTTGGACGTAAAGATTGTCTTTTGGTATTAATAGATTTTGTCGCTAATATTGTTATTAAGCCTTTTTGTTATATCATTATATATTAAGCTATTTGTTATATCATCGACTGAAAAGACACTTTTATTTTATGTATCTTTGGCAGCGATATATTACTAGTATGTGGTGACTGGACTGCACACCTGCCATTGTAGAAGCGTAGTATACTGAAGTCACGTGGGCGGTCCGCTCAGGCGTTCATGCTAGATGATTATCATCTGTTACGATATATGTTTGTGCTTTGAATCACTGATTATGTATGAAAGGACGTCTCAAAGCGAATACTACACTATTCGTCGTTCTAACAAATGCACACACAAGCACACACACTCACACACACGCACATACATACACATATACGGTTATATATACATACATAAATACATAATACAACATTCATGCAAACGTACGTATGTGAGTGTGTGTATGGGTGTGTGTGCGTATGTGTTCGTTGTATATTCAGATTAATGTGATTATTCGAGTTGGTTGCTTATCTTTTGAGATTATATATATTTGCCAATAAACACTTTCCTCTCTTCTTTGTAGATAAAAGAACTGCAAATTGCATTTTTCAATAGTTTGGCCAATCTGGAATGAATCCTGAGCACCATATGTACAAAATATCATTTAAGTGTTAATGTCTGCAAATACTTTTGTGTGTGTGTCTGTGAGCGTTTTTTATGAATATGTTTACGAATGAATATGGTTTGCCGAACATGTTTCGTTTATCTTTAAATTATACTGAGACGATTATCTTCCGTAAAAAAGTCAAATGCAGCAGTACAACCTCATTTCAGAATTGTAAATATTTAAACATTCTTCTGTCTGTAAAACGAAAGCAAATAACTTAAATCGCTATCAAGTGAGTGCAATATAACAAAGAAAGCGAAATGTGCTCACGTAGAAAAAATGTGATAAGAAAAAAAATTAACATTGCAGAATCTCTTTACGATTTGATGATGAATTGATAAAGTAAAATATAAAAGAGGAGAGAGAGAGACAGAGAAACGCGAATCAACAAATCGATGTAGTGATCTATAATGTGTGTAAGCTTCTGAGACTATCATATCAGTATGTAATCTATCGATTAATCAGCGGGCTAGTCATAGAACAAATCTGTAATATCTGCCTACATCACCCAGAAGGTTGTGTTTGTTTATTCATTTATTGAATATATCTAATAATGCCGTCAAAAATACAATCAGATCAATCTCCAATGCAATGTGAAGAAGTAATAAAAAAGTAAAAAAAGAAAGAAATTTCCATTTGTTTCGATTGTCAGCGAATTTATTTTGTATTTCGGTGGTGACCGATGAGTTTAAGGTTATAAAACTTAAACGATGAATGAAATTATTTGGACCAGTAAATTATAATATTACAAATGTTGTAAAAACCATTATCTGAAACGTGACATAAGGTGACCACCATTGTAATAGCCACAACACCGACTGATGCTTTTGAAATTTCGATAAAACTGTTACTGTCAATAATGTTAAACAATTTAGAAAAGATTTAACGCAATGGCAACACCATCATGTTTTTTTTTTCTTTTTATCTGAGTGTGTGTCTTTTTTTTTTTTTTGTATAATTCAGCCACATGTCAAAGTATCAATGTGGAACATTTTATGATGCAAGAAATTAATAGAACTATATAACGCGAAATTTCAATTTACCAGACTACATAAACATACAAAGTTGTCCGGAATAAACAGCATGAAAATTTTATGTGACGTTAGGTTTCAAGTAGCATACATTTCCCAGTGTATACTTTAATTTTATGGACTGATTGATCAAAGAATATCAGCCTGTCTGTTGTGGGTGATATATACGT
>NC_068984.1:67836392-67850271 GCF_001194135.2 Octopus bimaculoides
TATATATATATATATATATATATTACTTTTCATCATTTTTTCTGAAGCAATTTTGGTTTCATGGATTACACGGTTCGTGTAATGTTTTTGCACAGACCATACACATTAAAGAGATAATAGACATAAAATTTTTAAAAAGTAAACAAAATGAGATTACTACTATCAATCTAATTATATCTGTGACAGAAATTCTTTATTTATTGTAAAATATCTAACGTTGAACTAGAATATATCTGAGCGTTTTGAAGTGTTATTTTATCTTATTTTATAGATGCAGCCGTGGTTCTATGTACACTTAGAGCATTACTTGTTACTTGTCTTTGTCTAATTTATGATGAAACGCTAGAGTTAGCAAAGTATTCACTTTACACAATCTTTAGTGGTTAAATTAATTTGATTCTGGCAACAGCTGGATCCCTTGCTTCTAATAAATTGGATTTATTGCATAGAAGATTTACGTTACAGAATACTGATTTTTGATACTTTAATCGATCTTAAGCAGATAATTAGTTTCCTCGGAATTTTATAATCATTATTTGTAATAGCAAGTATAAGAGTAGCGGTAGATTTGCAGTAATAGCAGTGATTATTCTGTTTGATAAACGGTCATTGGTTTCATAGAATAAATACTGCAGAGACTGTGTGGAAACGTTCACGTAGTTCTGATAATACAGACATCAATTAAGATTCTGTTGATCATGTTTTATATATAGTATATGTTATTTTGAGGATCTTAACTCCCTGAATGTCTGCTTGCTCTTCTATCTCTCTTTTCTCCTCTTTCTCATTAACTGCTGTATTTAGTACTGAAATATAGCAAATCAGTCATCAATGTTTATGAGCTAGTGTTGCTTAAAACTTGCTCTTAGCATTAACGTTTTATATTTCGAAACATTTCAGAGTAAAATCAAACGCAGATAAATTCTGTTATAAGAATATGAACTTTTGGTTTTCAGAACTCGGAACCAACTTGTAAGTAAACATATCTTATATTTTACAAGAGACAGAATTGATACCTTCACTTAGAGTACCAAAGAATCTCTTAAAGCAAACGATTTTATATTCTGTTATCTAGCTACATACGAAGATGACTCAAACTAAACAAAAATTTAGATTCTATACTCGATATCATGAAATACCTTAGGGTATATATCACTAAGAAATGTTACTCATGATTCTAATGTATTGTATATTCACTATCACAAATTTTGGCAATAAAACTTTAATCAATAGATTATTCGCCTTCTTACATATAAAATTAACATCCTGCAGCAAAAGGTACAAAGCGAATAGTAATAGTACGAGATTTCAATACGGAATGATGTAAATGATATATAATGATATAAAATGATATCGTGAATTGTTGGATTTCTCGTATTTATTAGGAATACTGTTTTCTGAGTTTGTTCTAGAAGGAGGATATGTGCTCCTGACCATCAAAATACTCCAGGACCGATGAGATTGAAGCGCTCGCTGTTCCAATTGAACTGTTGCAAATTGATAACTGTATTAAATATATGTGTTAAGAACAAAAGTTCAGTGTAAGGTATTCAAACTACTGACAATTGCTAGTAGTGGTTATAAAACAAAATAGAGTGAAGAAACCAGAACATTAGTGTGCCAGTGGCTGGTGTGTACATGTTAATAATAATTTCATGTCAATCACACTTTCTGTATGCATTTTATGAATTGAAAATAATTTGTAGGTTAACATTATGGATGTTTCTCTCTCTCTCTCTCTCTCTCTCTCTCTCTCTCTCTCTCTCTCTCTCTCTCTCTCTCTCTCTCTCTCTCTCTCACTCTCGTGTTTATGGGAATACTGCTTTCGAAGTTTATACGATTTGCATGTATAAACCTCAGCAAAGCCATAACAATTCACGTGTTACATTGAACGAATTGACACTTGGTTTGGTGACCTAGCAAACGCTAAATAATTCTATCAAATAAATTTAAAATTATTCATTAATCGATAGACCTATGATAAAGAGTATTCCATTTATAAAAAAACACATCTTTGTAGATATAATATATCTAGAATAATCATTATTTAATGCGTCTTTTTTTAAAAAGCAGTCGAGTAAGGTTATCAATATGATTTGACTGATATTTGTATATAGGTCGTACTACTACAAAAT
This sequence comes from Octopus bimaculoides, assembly GCF_001194135.2. Classification (NCBI taxonomy): domain Eukaryota; kingdom Metazoa; phylum Mollusca; class Cephalopoda; order Octopoda; family Octopodidae; genus Octopus; species Octopus bimaculoides. The sequence continues at coordinate 67,838,528 of NC_068984.1, forward strand.
CTTTGTTCCAGGCTCCAAAAACTGGATAAGTTGATTGACATTTCCTGTTTATATTGACTTTTTCATATTCTGGTACAAGAACAACTCTGATTAATTTACTACAGTTGAAGGAACAACTTTAGGGGACTTAACAGGTGTCATTGTCATCAAAATAGAAATACTGTATTCTAATATCTATTCCGTTGCAATGCAACAAGATTGGTAATATAATTAATGTTATCTGTAATGTATAAGTGTATTCTATTGATTTATAGATGATCAACGTATTTCATATCTGCTACCAATACAAAATTTCAAATGAAACAAAACATCTATGAAAACAATAAACGTACGTATGTGCGCGTGGGTGTATGTATGTACGTATGTATGTATGTATGTATGTATGTATGTATGTATGTATGTACGTACGTACGTATGTATTATGTATGTATGTATGTATGTATGTATGTATACATGCACGGAAAGAAATTCAACTTTAAGAAATTAATACAAATATACATAGGATCAAATCGTAAAGACTTACAATAAGAACTTTAAAAGATGCGATTATATTTCTTCTTAGGTAAGTACTTTTCAGCCACGTCTTAAACGGGTGTGTATATGTGTGTGTTTGTGTGTGCATGTGTGTATCTGTGTGTGAGTGTGTGTGTGCGTGTGAGCGCGTTTGTTCGTGTATGTGTGTGTATGAAGTAAACACAAAGTTAAGAAAGTAATATATGGTTTCATATAAATGACAGAGTAATGTTAATCAGATTTATCTGGAAGCTAGCACAAGCTGAGCTACATATCAGGTTTGAGAATAGTAAATTAGTGACACAGCAAAATGTCTAAAGTCGGTTTTAAGTATAATAAATGCGCTTGTAAAATCAAAGATAAGGTTGTTTCAGTTGCTACATAAGAAACGAAATACAAAAAAGAAAAATACACATACTGATAATAGATAGTATACTATAGGGAAATTGTTAAAGAATAAAATGAAATAAAACCATTGCTAATATATACTTATGGGAGTAGTGAGAACACCGCATAATAACGAAAATTTTGGTTATTATATATTGTAGTTGATATTAGTATCTCTACGAGGTGGACTAACCTGACAAAATCCTATTGATTTATCTTTCTTCAATATTTTCAGTCATCTTTTACTTGATTCAGTCATTGGACTGTAGTCTCAGCTTGAGCACCACCTTGAAGGGTTTTAGTTTAATTAGTTGAATGAATCGGCCACAGAAATTACATGTTTTAGGCCCTATTGCTAAATTATGGAGACGTAAACTAATCAACACCGGCTATCAAGTGTTGGTGGAGGACAAACACAAAAGAAAAGACACACACTCATACAAGCACACACACATACAGACACACACACACGCACAAACAGACATACACATATATATGGTGGGCTTAATTTCAGTTACCGTTTACCAAATCCACACACAAGGTATTGGTCGGCACAAGGTTATAGTGAAAAGGCCGAAGGTTCCAGTCAGTGGAACTGTACTCAGACCATCTGGCTGAAAACCAAAATATCTCACCATTCAGTCACATATGCGCCTAGAAAAGGTTTATACTTGCAGCACATAGGTCTCCCAATCGGTCGCCTATGTATATACTAACTAGGCTCGACGTTGCTTAACTTAAGTGATCGGGCGGGAACTAGTGTTTTCAACGAGATATGTATGAAAGATAATTTCTTAAGAAGTTGTAGCGGTATGCAGTTTTGCTTTGATTTGAGACAATGCATATCAATGAGCTCTACTGTTTTTACAGTAAACAATGCTTGATACACATTACATTATATTTCTAAAAATAATGAACGAATTCTCTTTATAATAAAAATATAATTTTGCCAAGGAAATGCCCTTTTACTCCTTTATTTCAGAAACAAAGCTATAAAATGTTGTGCAATTGAAACTAATATGATTCAGAATCTTCGTTATTTTTAACCTAAAAGTTAATGTAAATAAACGCGTGTATAAATAAGTAACTTATGCCAGCCATTAAGAAATTCTAATGCGATAGTAAAACACCTACTGACAGTTAACTACGGTGTTGGATTGTAAATCTTACCCGCCCAGAAAGAATGATAGTTTTATGAGTTACTGACAGACTGATATTAAGAAGAAAATGAATAACAGATAAACGTTTTATATCGTATTAGTGGTAGCCGGTTACATGTAGATCCTCTGAATTCCAGAATGAATAGGTAGTCATTCTTATATGTGTTTTATTTCTAAAAGTGTATCAAATAGATCTAAGTATTTCACTGTGTGTATACACACACACTCTCTCTCCCTCTCTCTCACTCTCACTCTCACACACTCTCTCTTTCATACACACACACACACACACACACAAGCATTAGAAGGTGTCGATTCAGGAACTCCTCTAATGGACCCGGTTAACAGTCTACAATATAAATGCAGAGAAGTGTAATCTAGAACACCGGGGTGTTTTTTTATCTCTTTTCTTAGATGCTCCTCTAACACGGTAACCAGAGCATTAACACAATATAAATTCACCCACAGTCTTAATATCAAAAGATCCTTTATAAATTACTAGTTGTCTTTCGTATAGGTTTCAGAGATGTCTAGAAAATTGTGACACGAAGCAAAACTTCTACGCAAACATTCCAGTAAGAAAATAAATGGCAAGTTTTCATTCATAACTCAATCGTGCAACAATAGACATATGAATAGACTTCATTCGCTTGAAAATCATGCTGGCATAGAAAACCTAATTCAATTATTTGGTGTAACAGAAAATGTACAGTCTTAGCTTGAATATGTTTCATTGTCAAGCGTATAAAACAAGCGGAGTGTGTGTCTTTTAAAGATATAATTGGCAAATTCGTGACAGCTTTAAGATTTACAATTTATGGTAAAACTATAGTGTGTGTGTGTGTTTATGTGTGTGCATGTGTGTACGCGTGTGTATATATCGGTATATATATATATATATATATATATATATATATATATATATATATATATATATGTGTGTGTGTATGTATATAAGTATATATCTATACCTGTCTACCTATACATCAACACACACGCACATACGCATATGTGTGTGCGCGCGCGCGTGTGAGAGAGAGAGAAAACGCAGGTAGTTTTCATGAAGCTAATTTTGTTGGTAAAATTTCTTTTAATGACTGAATAAATAACATAGTTTGTTTCCTTTCGCTTGAAAAACAGTGGTGCCTCATTGAAATATATTGATTCCAAATGATTTATATCAGCTTTCTTTCTTCTAAGTATATATTATTAAAATTTATAAAAACTAAACGTATAAAGTTCTGCCAAAAATATTTTCCTACATACTACTTCATATTCCTTTATAAAAATATATTTCATAATAAGCTTGTAACTTTTAGTAGCACAATAAGCAAAAAGAATGTTAATTGTGTCGGCAGTTACAAGATTAATACATACTTATTTGCTTAAACTAAATACATTGCATTTTAATTTCTGAAGTGTGACAATATAAATCTGTTGTATATTGTATGCGTGTGTGCATGCTTGTTTGTGTGTGCGTATAATTCAGTCAGTTGATGCCACATGTGGAATTTACTTTAGAAATATAGTAAACTAATGAACAATGCTTGCTGAAAAGACTATGTATGGATTCAATGTTGCGTCTGTTTTACAGTGGAAAATATATATATTAAGTTTAATGCTCATTTATTCAATACCCGATGAATAGAAAGCGCCCATCTGTTGAGAAATATAAAAGAAAAGCTCCTAACAGGAGTGAAATGAAGAATAGCCGTAACGGCGTCAGTCAGTATACAACGGCCGCGGTAGTAAATGTGTACGACCCTGAAGTTTAAGGCACTAGTTCTGCTGATCAATTACTGCAGTATGAGAGGCTGAATATTGAATGGAAAGAAATACAAATTACAACATTTCAAATGCACCCTGCCCTGGATACATTCCAGTTAAATTATTTGACTCCTTCAATTCCAGGACCATAGCCATGATGTTCAACTCTAAGCATGCAACATAAGAAGATCAAAATCCATAATGACTATGTCAGTTATTATAATCTAATGCCTACGCCTCTACATATTCATGTAGTGGAGGCGCGTGTCTTGGTGGTTAAGGTATTGGACCAATGATCGTAAGACTGTGGTTTCGATTCCTTGGGCAAAACTCTTCATTTCACATTGCTCCAGTTCACTCAGTTTGCAAAAATGAATTATCCTGCGACGGACCGGAGTCCCGTCCAGGTGAGGAATATATATGCCATGGAAATCGGGAAACCGTTCATATGAGTCAGGAAGGAACTTTACTTCAGTTACTTATTCATATTATACGAGGAGTGTACGAAACGTTTTGAGCCTTGAAGTCTTGTACCTTCATCAGAAGTCTTGTACTATGTTTTGTTTTTTTGAGGCTCAAAACTTTTCATACACCCCCTCGTACATATTAATTTTAATTTTGTGGAATTTTAACTACAATGGTATACAAATATATTTATGTCTTACTACCTTATCTTCAATACGGTTTCCATGCCTATCCTCAACTATAATCATCAGTATAATAATCAGAAAGAATACGATCGTGAATGCAAGCATCCGAATCGGGGTTACTCCTGAGGATCTCTGAAATAACGTTACTCTATAGGAGGGTGCGTAGCTCGGAGATCAGGGTACTTGTCAAGATCAAGTCTTAGTTCTCCACACTATGAGGTCACAGCTCCGGTACTACGGACGTGTGATTAAAATGTTTCAGGAAAGAATCGCAAGACGATTTTTTCAGGCCGAATGAACAGAAATGAGATCTAGGGATATAACAAAAGTCAGATGCTTGGATTATATCCTTAGTCTCTGACGGTTACGATTGGGAATCCAGCCAGAAATTGTAATAACGATTGCTTTAAATAGGGCCCTCAATGCGAAGGTACCTAAAGACTATGCCTTCCACAAGCCTCCAAGTACCAGTGTATCGAGAAGATGAATGACTGCACTGTTTTAGTGAATAAGAGCAGGTTTAAGAAGCATAAATTAAGCCTAGGAGAAAAATAGACCTTTTGAGTAAACGCCAAAATTCTTTGTGCGAAATAGAGGGAAGAACAACTTGATTAGCTTTACTTGTTTCTACACATTATTCATAGTAGTAGTAGTAGTAGTAGTAGTAGTTACTTTTGTTGTTTTATTAAGAACCTCTACACAAAATTACCATGACAGAAACTCTCATATTTGGTTTTAGGGGACAAAATTCACTCTTGGTTATATCGCTATCAGAAAGAAAAATCCCAGTTTATATCGCTAAGCAGGGAGATAAACAAAAGTGCATTTTGCACCAAAATCCAATCTGAGTGTTTCTGTCATGGTATCTACCGCAGTATAATTTGTTGTAACAGAACATCCACGTTTAAGGGGTGAGGGAATATTGCCTCTCGGTCTGAAAGGGCTTGGAAGAAATTGTTCTTTTACTTTGCGGTGCATGTGTTTTGTTTATTAGGAATAAGCTGTTTTGGGGAAGGAATTATTTCTGTGCCTTTTTTTTTTTTTTTTTACTGAAGTGAATGGCAGATATCCTTTTCATTCAGAATATGGTCAGTCACACATATATATCAGCGATACAGTCTTAATGATCTATATAATTTATAGCAGGAATTAGTGTTTTATACTGAACAAAGCAATCAAATTTTTTAGTTTATATTTACTGTACCTTCTTAAACAATATAAGCTTTGAAACGTTGAAAAATGCTTTTCCTTTTCTTTTTACTGTTCTTGAATCTTAGTGAATTTATCACTGACTCATTTCTGTTAAAATATATCCAATATATATGAATAATGAATGTAGCTGTATGTTCATTACAATGAAGATGATAAATATACAATTAAAAATGCATTGCTTTGCAGCTGGATGTCATTGTATTTTCTCTAAAGTTTGAGTCAACAAGAGAAAATGACATCATATTAAAAGACAAACTCTACATTACTTCTTAGAAATCAAAATGTATTAGCAGATGATTAAATAATACCTAATTATATTTTCAATGTGATTTAAATGAACGACAAATAACTGGTGTCATATTTTATAACAAACGTTCTTCTACTAACTGAAAATAAGTAAATATAATAGCTTAGAGTCATTTGCTTGTAATATGAAACTCAATTTATTTTGTGTTGACTTCATGAGAATTATTCTGGTCTAGATTTTGCTTAACGTATAAATTTACATATTAGTGTAAATAAGAAATTGGTGACAATACTGCATAATTTTTAGATTTGATTAGAGATTTCAAAAGTTTACTGTACTATATTGTGATGAGGGAAAGGCTTACTTATGATGATTTAACATATTAACATTCTATGAAAACACAATCTGTATTAAGGAAACGAATCGGTGAATTTTAGGACTGTGATTTGTTGTGTACCAAACTAAAATGGGATGCACTTGGATATACTTATCATGCATCAATATTATATCGTACATTAAGGCGGTGATCTGTCAGAATCGTTACTGCGCTAGACAAAATGGTTAACAGCATCTCTTCCGACTTCACGGTTCAAATGCCGTCAGGGTCGACTTTGCCTTTCATCCTTTCCAGGTTGATAAAATAAGTACCGGTTGAACAATGGGGTCGATTAAAACGACTTACCACCACCCTCGGAATTGCTGGCCTTGTGCTAAAATTTGAAATCAATATTATATTATACATTAATGAAGCGAGCTGATAGAAACTGGAGAAGGCCAAACAAAATGCTTAGTGACATTTCGTCTGTCTTTACGTTCCGAATTTAAATTCCGCTAATGGACTTCGCCTTTCATCCATTTTTGTCTCGATAAAATAATTACCAGTCAAACACTGGGGTCGATGTAATGGAATAGACGATGTAATAAACTAAATTCGAGATCTTGTGTCTAAATCAGAAAGAAGTATAACGTACATGATCAATGATCAATGTAAATTTAAATTTACATACATGCACAATTATACGTTGGCCTATTTCCTGTCGCTCCCTAAAAGTCCTAACTGCATTTATTTCTTTTCGTACCTTGTTTCTTAACATTTATTTCCTTTCACACCTTGTTTCTTAACATTTTCTCTGTATTGTATCCATATCTTTTATTCTCTCTCTCTCTTTCTCCGTCTCTCTCTGTATCTCTCTCTCTCTCTCTCTCTCTCTCTCTCTCTCTCTCTTTCTCTCTCCCATTCTATAAGTACATTTTCTCATAAATGTGGCAAATATATAATTATATTATTTTATTTTTCATCGATTGATTACCATTGTATTTTGTTGTGACCTTTCTTCTTCCACTTAGATATGAGTCTCCACCTTCTTTCTTATTATATTATCCATTGTTAATCCATTTTCTTTTTTCCTTCTCACTGTCTATATATCTTAGACTGCATTACAGCTTGCTTTATCAATGAAGAAATTTGATTAAAATGATCCATATATACATATACGACCATACACACAACACATATGTATGTGTGTATGTATGTATGTATGCATAGATTATGTACATGCATATGCGCGTATGCAAGCCCATACACACACGCACACAGACGGATATTTCACGGTGCGTCATATGTCGCTTTTTATTCTTATTTTTATACGCTTTCTAGTTATAACTATTTCAATATTCATATACATCCATAAGTACAGCTAAGTCTAACTGAAATAAAACCAAAGATAAGGTTTATATCTAAATTTTCTCCGGGAAGCATTCGAAGAATGAATTGAAAATAAATGTTTTTAAATAAAAAGAGAATGCATGTTCCTAATGGCTAGATGAAAGCGAATTCCAAAATTGAGTATCCGGTTCAGTATAGAAATTCACATTCATATAACCATTATGTACAGTCATCTATACATTGTTTCGAAAAATATGCATTTAGGTTTAGTTTCTTTAAAAATGTATTACAATCGCATGTAAAATTATCACTTGTATTTTACTTTTGGAAATACTTTTGAGTGATAACGCATTAATAGTGAGAAGAATTGCTTTTATACTACCTTTTTCTACGGTTCTGTAATGTATAAACTTGTTCAGTCTCAGAAATATTTGCATATTGATGTTTCTGAAGATACACATGCATAGGTAATAGATCTTCACACTATCCATACAATAATCAGATGTTATAATGAGATTAAAGTTTTCTCACCATTACAAAACAAATGGTCTAAAGTCTAAAATCAATAGCTGAAACCAACCACAGTATGATGTAGTTATATTCAGCGGCGCACGGTAAAAGCAATATCTAAGTGGAATAAAATATAGCGTATTATTTATTGCGGAATATTTGGTATTTCTTTGACTTGTGTTTCGTTAAATATATTCATAAATCCAAACATTGTTTTGCATGTGTAACAGGGCGGTTCTTTGGTAAGTATGAATATATTTATTACTTGAAGTTGGCTATCAAACAGCACAAAAGTATAAATATCTTAAACGTATTCATTTCCAGCTATCTTGGTTGGCATGCGATAAATTCAGATGTTGTTTACAACTTGAGTATCGAACAGGAATAGATTAGTAGTAGTGAATAGCAATTTCAATTTCTCTTGTTTCATTGTGTTTTCAATGTAGAGGTTGTGTTAAATAGCATTCGTGTATAAATATAAGTAATAACAGCGACAGTTTAGATCAGCTGCTTGATTTGTTTACTTTCTTCGATGCTACATGTTTCTGAATCTGGAATTGCTACTCGACGACTGATAAAATAACCATCAGTAATAATACATTAATGTGAAGTTAATTTAATATAATTTACCCTTTGACAAGCCACTACATTGTGTCTCTTTCAGAAACACACTTCATGTTATAAGTAAATTTCAAACTTATAAAAGCAATTTTTTTTTCAGAAATATCAACACCATTACATAATCACATATTTAAATGATAACACAGAACGCATTTTATATATAAATCTACATTAATATACTATTACATATATAAGACAGATATAAAAATAAAATAAGTATTTATTCTATAGCATTTAACTACATCAACATTTCTTTCCAGTGAGGGCATTTTTGATCCATTGTCGGATGAAGCCCCACCAAACCATTGCTGGCTTCACTGCACGGCTGGTTGCCGACCTATCTATCCATAGTAGCCAACAGCAGTTTGGACTGTGTTCTTACTTCGTTTGGTGGTTAGCTTTAGTCATCGTATTTAGTCAAGTTAGAGTATGGATATTTGTGTGATTATTTCTATTCCCAATGTGAACATAAAGATACATGTTGTCAAACCGTGGGTGAAACACAGCACAGCGTCACAAAGTATATCTATAGTTCGAAACTCTCGAAATACTTAATGACAATAGAAAATAAATAAATCTATAAATAAAGATTTGCCTGCAGAAAAGCTATTACCATCGATACTTGCCTGTTCGAAAGAGCTATGTTATTTTGAGGTGAGAACATTTTAGAACATTGTATAAGGCAAAGCTAAGTACTAGCCATTATTATGGTATTTTTAGATATATGTATAAAATCCTGAATCAGCATTCTGCTAGTGCTACAGTGTAACTAATAGAATGCATACATATATGCGGACATATGCAGAAACACATATATACACGCAGACACACATACTTGCGCGCTCACACATATGAGCGCACGCATTTCACAATGCAAACACACCTCGGATATTTTCCTTTTGTAAAATATCAACGCATACTTGATAAGAAAATCATTATAGCTTTCGGTATGAACTTCCATAATCTAGAGGAAACACATGGTAGTCTATCGATTGTAGATGGAGCTGTACATATCAATTTATGTCATATCACAAACACAAGAGTAGTGTAAAAAGAAGACATGTTGTCTTAATAGATGGTTATTCGGAAAGTACATCAAAGCGCCGTCCAAACTTATTTCATTAATTACTATTGGCATATCTTCTATCTCACAAAGCAACAAAGTTTTATTTCACAACAGCATGTTTTTAACCAAGTACATATTTTTGACGTGGCGAAATGTACTGCATTAAATGAGTATGTATAATTAAGTTCCATAATCTTACTCATTTTAATAGCTGTGGCTATAATAGGGCACCACCATCAAAACAGATTTATTTATGAATAAGAAACATTAAGTTCAAGTTTATTGAAAGCAAATACTTGAAAATACTTTGGATCCAAGCTAGCTATTTCAGTCTCTAGAACAAGCTTTCTAAATACATCTTTCTGATATTGCTGGTTTGAAGATATAAAACATGCTGCAGATATCATTATTCTTAAAATAATCACCATGGAAACTGAACAACTGTTTTCAAATAGCAGTTCTTCGTTAACTTTCTCTAATAAATAGTAAAAGAGAAAATTCGTACAGCCACAAATCATAAATCGCATATTTCAATATTCGATTCCAGCGGCCTGCCCTAAAACGTTGGGATAAAAGCGGCATTGAATCCCTTTTGCTCTCGCTTTTAAATTGTTTTTCTTCTAAAATATATACTCCGATAAACACTCACGTTCGTTCGTCTCTTGATCCTCAGATGCACCATCGATTTATACCATTCGTGTTTCATTTACCTCTCAGGTCACCAATATATTCGTGTGTAAAGCCCTTCAAACACCTCCAAGAAATTCTTTCCAGATAACAACAAAGGAACATGGAATATTTCAAAGGCATATTGCTATTTCAACAAAATATGTGTAATATATTGACACTAAATCAAAATGATCCGAAAGAACAGCAAGAGTTGTCATGGATATTAATATTAAATCAGTCGCGTATAAGTATAGGCATGAGGGAAAGCTGAACACAAGTAATGAAAGACTTCTCGTGCAAAGAAAGGGTCTGAAATTTTACCGCGTTGCATACAATAAATATATCAAAGAAAATAGAGGAAATATAAAAAAAGACATTAACTTACTTACAAGAAAACCTGCATAAAAATGTGAAAAGTACATCTTGAAATTATTAGCTAAATACGATACTATTTCCTTTTAAAATGGCATGTATTAAGGAACTCCAATATAGTAATTAATGATTCTATGATATTTTTTTAATGTAAATAAGTACTTAGAGTAATAAGTGTAAAACAAGAGGAAATCAGACAAATTTGTTAAAAACATTGAACTGACAAATATTTATACAAAGTAAATAAAAATATAAAACTAAAGAAAACAAAATTTAAAAAAAATACAGGTACGACTCTAAACAGTTAATTTATTAATATTCGCAATAAAAATGATTTTAAAAGGAAAATGAAATGGTCGATGTATTATGAAACCACATTCGATCCACAGTCGTGTCTTTAAATAAGCTATCAATATATAATCAAGGTTTCCTCTTCTCACTTCTAAGAATCCTTTTTAATGTTTCTACAGAGAAACTAATTGAATATTTAGCTTAAAGGCATTCGTGTAAGAAAGTAGCACTCATTCAATAATGTTGCAATTTTCGTAAATGCATGAACGCAAAAAGTCATTTAAAATTTTTTTTAGAATTTATTTACTTAGAGATGTCAAAAACAAACCAATCATTATTTACAGACACGAATTTCGCTTCTATACTAAGTAATTTAATACACGTTAATTTCCATTAAATATCAAAATTTTATGTGAAAATTTCGAAAGAAAAATTCACTATGTCTATCTATCTATCTATCTATCTATCTATCTATCTATCTATCGATCGATCTATTTATCTATCTATCTATCTATCTATCTATCTATCTATCTATCTATCTATCTGTCTGTCTATCTATCTATCTATTTATCTATCTATCTATCTATCTATCTATCTATCTATCTATCTATCT
>NC_068984.1:67856599-67857858 GCF_001194135.2 Octopus bimaculoides
TTTTTTTTTTTTTTTTCCTTCCTTCCCCCTCCCAAAAAGAAAAGCTCTACATTGTATTTGTCCCATCTTCGTTGAGCCCTGTGTGGCTAATAAAAGAAATGTATCTATCTAATGTATGTATGTGTGCGTGTGTGTGTGTGTATTCTGTAAGGGAATTTCTACTTAATGGCAGTGGCAAAACAAGTAAAATTATATTTGTATATTCAAGTCAAGTCAACGTTGGTATGAATTGGGTTTAAAGCATCCAGGCACAGCTTTTTACTCTGGTACCTTAACAATTCAATTTTACAGTTTTACCTACTACATGTGAACATATATTCAATAATTTTACAACACTTGCGGATCAAGAGAAGGAAAAGCGTTGCCTGCAGGGAAATATAATGAAAATAAAATCAATGCCTGAATCAGAGAGATCAGTACTTAGTTCGATAACACAATCAAAATAGAGATCTGAAGGCTCATTGAATTTTAATGATTAGATTATTTCCATATGGTGAGCTAGCTATAGTAGAAAACTAATACTATGTGTATTACATACATCTCCAATACGATAAACGTATCAGTCGTCGTTTTCTTTATTGAAACAAAGATTTTCTTACATTAGAAAATACCCTTTTTGCACAAAAGCTTGTTGTGGCCATTGTATTTCACATATCATCCAATCAGTTTTTCGAAATTTTCCCCTTCTATTCATTCTTTCTGATTTAACCCACTTTTTCTCCACCCCTCCGCTTCTTCTCTCTTTCTATCTCATTCTCTCTCTTTAATGCTTTTTTATCCAGTTTCTACCTTAATATTATTTACTTCTTATTTTTATTCATTTCACACTTCTCTCTACACAATGATATATCTATATACGTAGATACATCGATAAATTCAGGATATTCCATTATGCGCGCAAGCACACGCATACACACACAGGATCTCATATAGGTGTGTGTTTATTTATGCGTTGAGTGTGCGTGCGCGTGTGTGCATTTCTTTGTGAGAGTGTGTTAAGTGTATGTGCGTGTGTGTATGGGCAATCGGTTAGTGAAATTTTCAACTTGCCATAAATAAGCAAAACATATGAATTCAGTACTAATTTTTCTCCTCAAACAATTCTCTTTGAGCCATACATACATACATAAATCCACACAGTAACATAGACAAAGGCATTCAATAAGACATACACGCATACACATACACCCCTCTCTCTCTCTCTCTCTCTCTCTCTCTCTCTCTCTCTCTCTCTCTCTCACACACACACACACACACAC
>NC_068984.1:67857891-67860150 GCF_001194135.2 Octopus bimaculoides
ATATATATATATATATATATATATATATATATATATATATATATACATATATATATATGCATATATATAAACTGGCATGCTGTCAGTTACGACAACAAGGGATGCTGTTGATCTGATCAACGGAACAACGTACTCGTGAAATTAATGTGAGCACTCCACAGACACGTGTCCCCTAAACCTAGTTCTTAGGGAGATTCGGCATTACACAGAATGTGACAAGGCTGGCCCTTTGAATTACAGGCATACTCATTTTTGCCAGCTGAGTGAACAGGAATAACGCGAAATAAAGTACTTTGCTCAAGGGTACAACTCATTGCCGGGTATCGAACTCATGATCTTAGGAACGTTAACTGAATACCTTAATCACTAACCACATAGAGAGAAAATCAGAACGATGGTTAAAATAGAATTATTGGCTGTATCTGTCGTATACATGCTGTTGTTGTTATTGGTTAAACACAGGGCAGATCTGATCGGAGTGATTGGATAAAAGGTTCCTCCGGCTATGACCATATCATCTTTTACCAAGCTGCAAGTAACTCGAATTCACATTATACCTCGTGTTATATTTTAAGAGAGGAATGAGTAATTTTAGGAAAATTTAACTGATATTTCTAACAAATTGAGTGGCTAAGAGAGGGTGTAATATATTTAGCTATGATCTGCCAAGGTGAGTTCGTTTCAGGGAATTAAACTCATTATGTGAGTTTGCTAATAACTCCTAAGTTATGATCTGGTTCTTTGAATCTAACCACACAACGACATCCATTTACAGTACAAGACCATATACAGCTAAATTATTGACAGCGGTGCTTGCAATACAAATTCAGAGGCACAAATACATACATATGCACATGCATGCATACATACGTACATACATACATACATACATACATATATGCATGCATACATAAATACATACATACATATACATGGGTACAATTCTTATTTGTACCTATCATCATAAGTGCATTAGGTTATGTACCAATAAATTTGCTCGAAAAATCTAGAAATACTCGGTTTCACGGAAAAAGAGCAAAAGAAACTGACACAGATTCTCCAAATCAAATCTATTAGTGGCCCAGGGAGGATTTGTAAAACATTCCAAAAATTCTCCATGCTAGATTCTTCTGTGAATAGATGCACACACTTGGGTGTATGCATCGACAGTTCAACTAACATGCCAATTCAACCACATATTTATAAACAGTAAGAACTGTCTTAACCCAAAACGTCTTGTTGCTTTGTTTGCAACCGGCATGAACTCCCTGAAAAACTTAAATTAAACTCAAAGAAAAATCATAAATATATCTATGTATGTGTGTAACTCGACATTCTGTTCTTAGTATTTGACTCCGGTTAGGTCGTCCACGACTCTGAGTGTGTGTCTGTGTGTGTTTGCGTGCATGTGTGACTACACGCGTGTGTTTGGTTATGAACAGGTAGAAAGAAAAAGAAGAGGAGAAGGAAAGCGAAAAGCAGAGAGGATAGGTTTTAAATAGACTGAATGCAACAGATATGTGTAAATCCATTAATCGATCGGTTGATCGATCGTAAGAGAGAAAGATGAATCGATACGTAGACAATGAATTCTATAAATTGTAGGATAATTCACCAATACGGTCTCAAAATCTCGAATACAAATACGATACACAAATACATATACATGAACACGTTTTCTTGCTGCCGCGCACATACATACGCACAGAAACACATACTCACACATGATACACATAATATACATAAATGCTTGTGTGTATATGTTTTTATATGTATGTATGCATACATACACATAAATACATACCTATATACATATATATATACCACAAAATATCTAAGCATTGTATGCATGCCCCTATGTATTAGAAGGCCAGTATCAGCCTTTATGAGTGAGGTTGCTACGTTTAGTGACTCTTTAGAATAGAAATGTCTTTTGACGATACTTGAATTTACAAACTCATTCTACTATCCATCCGCGTGACAGATAGCTTGTAATCCTATCCTCTGTACATTTTTTTTTTTAATATTGGTGATTCTAATGAGAAATTTCAGCATGTCACTGCTTGCTGTTCATTTGGAAAAACTGACGAGTTGGGAGCTGTGCTAAATTTTACAAAATCTTCTAGATATTGTGATTGCTACATTCCTGATTTTACGATGTTTATGCAGACACACAAAAAAAATTAAGGAAATAATTCTCATTTCATTGTCTAACAGTTCTAGATAAAGCATTTGTCTGTTATACATATACATATATAT
>NC_068984.1:67860193-67861065 GCF_001194135.2 Octopus bimaculoides
AGAGAGAGAGAGAGAGAGAGAGAAAGAGATAACAGAGGAGTAGTTTATCTAGAACTGCTACCGTTGTTTCATTATTTTTTTTTTTTTTTTTTTTTGTGCGTAAATATCGTAAGATCAGGAAGGTAGCAATTGCATAAATATTTTCATGAATCGCTACGCGAATTTCCATAATTCACATGATCTTCAGATCTTAGTCCGTATTCGTGGAATGATAACAGTACAGTCCGTAGTTCCATGGACATCGGGCAGATCAGGTTACTAAATTTACCGTACATTATATCGGCACAACTCGGTGTGACTCCGCTCCGAAATGGTATTGCTGGTTGGCATCAATAGGCTGTAACCGGCATAACAGAATAGGAATGTTTATGTGCATGTTCAAAACGTTTCTCATAAACGAACTTAAAGAATAAATAGACACACACGCACACACACGCACACACATATACACACACACATACATACTTACATTCACATATACACACAAAAAACACGCATGTATGTATGTATGTAGAGACAAAAACATAAGAATATAAAGAAAATTAAATACATGTGTCTATGTGCACACGTGTGTCAATACGCAGCATAGTTACTGCTTTTTCTACATGCTCAGAGAATGTGTTCCCTATTTATGCAGTAAATTTCTCTTTTATATATCACTTCTAATGTTACATAATACCTAGATTGATTATATATATATATTCTTTAAAAACAATATTAATAACCATGAGGATAATAATAAGGATAATAAAATCTGGCTCATAATCCCATTTGGGAGAAATATCAGGAGTAATCTGATAGCTAAGTTTAGAGAAGTGATAGGTAGACACTTCCCAAGGAGCTCACACTATGGTAAGATTATCAACACACAT
>NC_068984.1:67862277-67862942 GCF_001194135.2 Octopus bimaculoides
GGGTGGTAGTAGTAGCAGCAGCAGTTGCAGAATGTGTGGGGGGGAGTAGCAGCATTATTATTATTATTAGTAGTAGTAGTAGTAGTAGTAGTAGTAGTAGTAGTAGTAGTAGTATTGGCAGCAGCGGCAGCAGCAGCGGCAACAGCAGCAGCAGCAGTAGCAACAGTTGTGGAAGCAGTAGTAGAAGCAGCAGCATCATGGTGATAATGTGAAAGGAAAGGAGGAAAATAGACTCTAAAATGGATAAGCCACTAATTGCTTTCAGGTCAATATGTGAGGAAACTAGAAATATTTTATGATTTATATAATCTTCATTTCGAAGATTACGTACGAAATGGAAAAGGAAAATTTCTAGTTCTACAGTGGAAAGTTCCTAAGGTCCTGTCGATTAATGGACTAACCGACTATCTGCTGATCATTTGGTCTTCGACTATAGTCATCATTTATTACACGTACATGCATGTGCACATAGACATACACATACTCACACACACACATGCACACACACACACACATATATATATACATATACATATATATATACACATATATATGTATATATATATATACATACATAAATACATATGTATATATAAGTATATATATACATATATATACATACATATATGCATACATACGTACATACATGCATACATACATGTATA
>NC_068984.1:67863573-67864333 GCF_001194135.2 Octopus bimaculoides
TATATATATATATATATATGTAAGCCATCCAATACGATCGGAGTACAGAGTAACTTTGGATGACCCCACTTAGCCATATTTGGTATCATTCCCATTCTACAAAATTGCATACTGCCTAGTAGGAAATGTGATGAAATATATCTTTGTGTCTTAAACTTATACACATATAGCCACACTGGACAGTTTCACGTTTCTCTCTAGTCTTTCAATCACATTATTTTATTACTTTATTTCGCTTCTTTTTTTATGTTTCTTTTACGTTTTTTCCTCCTTATGGATAGTTTTGTTCTTGCAATAGTTGTCTCCGTTATTTCTTATTTTTGTTAATGTTGTTTTTTTTTTAAAACTTTTTCTGTTCTATTTCATCTGCGTGTTCTCGTTCTTGTTCGTGTTGTTATTAATAGTAGCCTCCTACTCTATCATCAGTATCATCATCATCACCGTCATCATCATTGCTATCATCATCATCACCATCATCGTCGACATCATCATCATGATTGTTAACATTCAAACAGTTATTAGCATCCCTTACTATTTTCTTCCGAGTCGCTCAATACATCATCATTCGTACCAATATTTCGCTTTATTTGTAAAAACTCCGACGTGACTGAAAATACGTATGTAAGTATACGTATGCATGCCTGTATGTATGTGTTTCTATGTGTGTCTCTATATGTATGGATTTGTATATGTATATACTTACACGGATGGAATGATTTACTCCAGTTTGAACGATATGCATTCAGTTATTCGGTGAACA
>NC_068984.1:67864343-67864941 GCF_001194135.2 Octopus bimaculoides
ATAGTCATCATTTATTACACGTACATGCATGTGCACATAGACATACACATGCTCACACACACACATGCACACACACACACACATATATATACATATACATATATATATACACATATATATGTATATATATATATACATACATAAATACATATGTATATATAAGTATATATATACATATATATACATACATATATGCATACATACGTACATACATGCATACATACATGTATACATATATGCATACAAACATATACCATACACACACACATATATATATATATATGTATTTATGCATATCTATATGGAGATAGATATATAATTTCAGTTTATACATGTGTTTCTGCTTGGGTATATATATGTATGTGAGTGTGTGTGTGTTTGCACATATATATATATATATATATATATATGTGTGTGTGTGTGTGTATATAAGTATAACATATATGTATATGTACGTGTATATACATATATATGTATATATACATCTAGATATATATACATATCACTATATAAATTTATACTATGCACGGTACATATATTCCACACACGTTATAACAATTAAACTCTTCACGATATATATATATTTAACAAACTTTAA
>NC_068984.1:67866363-67867594 GCF_001194135.2 Octopus bimaculoides
GTATTTATGCATATCTATATGGAGATAGATATATAATTTCAGTTTATACATGTGTTTCTGCTTGGGTATATATATGTATGTATATATATACACACATACATCTATATATGTGTGTATGTGCGCGCGCGTGTGTTTGTATAACACTAAAAGATGTCGAATGTATATGGATTTATTTTCATTCATAGATACGTATGCTTACATGTATATACAGTTGTACGTGATAGGTGTGCACAGTGATAATTTATGTATAGGAAATAAGACGGAGGGAAATAATTTGGTGTATATAGATTTATGTTTATATATACGCACACAAAGATATATAGAAGTAAATACATGCATAAATACACATATAAACGTATCCCTATGAATATAAAAGTAAATATCTTTTACACCGACCAAGTGAAACATTCTTAAATGAAACTTAAATGTTGATTTTTTTTATATTTTAATTCTTAAGCAGAAGAGCTTTTTAAGGAGATGTTAATGCGATCACCGGAGTCAGTTCCATAAATTATTTATATCTCATTGAGACACCCCAGTGAGTTCTATGTGTGATATTAATATTAATATAATTGACGTTATTTTAATATTTATATAACATATTAATATAAGCTATTTTTATCTGCTATCTTAACAGATCTCATTTTATGGAATGCAGAATAATCAAGATGTAAAACTGATCCCAATTGAGCGGATTTAAATCACAAACTTTGGTTCGTTGATGGCCCATTCATGGTAAAGCTCTCAAGTGTGGAATATGATTCAATATACTTTAACCTTATCCGATCAGCCAAGAAAAAAATAATAATTCGGGTAGCTGGTGATGTGATGGATGACGAGCGCCGATTTTTTTTTTTTTTTTTTTTTGTAATTACTTCTCTATACTTTCTCTATATCTTTAAATTTGCACACATTATTTAGTATGGGATCTAGAATAATGAAGTTATAAGTGGTTGCTGAAAAGTTCTGGGCTTCGGGTAAAATAAAATACAGGAGAATCATTTAACCATGATTTTGTTCAACATATTCGCTTCTCAGATTCACGCAATTGTTACAGCGGTCCTTCAATTTTTCTAAGTTGCGTAAAAGAATTCAGAAGTTTGAGCCTCCAAATGGCGTTTCGTGACATCCTTGAACCAGAAGCTTTCAACTTCCCACGTATAGTTTTAAAAAAGCAGTAAATCACTCTTCAATCACATATACCTGCCTTTAATAAATAAAGGATACGTTA
>NC_068984.1:67870448-67871782 GCF_001194135.2 Octopus bimaculoides
AGAGAGAGAGAGAGATGGAAATTACAGAAAAATAAGAGGCGAAGACAGGTGTATAAACAACAAACAGGTATATTAGTTTAACGCTCGGGAAGGTGAAAAAGTATTTTACGTTTCGAGTCTACGTTCTTCAACAGAAAGAAATACAATGAAATAAACAGAGAATAAAAACGCTTTAGGGGCTAGCGGTCAATCATGGATGGTGGTGTTGGAGAGGTAGGGGCAAGTGCGGCAGCGTGGACAGAAGCAGGGGAACGAGCCAAGTTGGGGGTGAGGTTAGGGAAGAAACTGTGGACCAGGAGGTTACGTAGGTTGTGGGCTCATTTGAAGGAGAGGAGAGGTATGTTGGGGAAGATGTGTGAAATGGTGAGGTTGGAGGGAAGTCGCCGGGAGCCTCGGAGAATATAGAGGAAGGGAGGAGAGGCTGGTAGGTGAAGGGAAACGGGAGATGGGTAACGGCGTGGCGGGTGCGGGGGCAAGAGCAGTGCCACGGTCCACGGAACGTGCTCTGGCAAAGGCGGTGTGGTTAGTGGTGAGGGGATATCCACGAAGGATGAAGTGGCCATGAGTTGAGACTGAGTCTCAAAGTCATGGTTGTCACTGCAGCGCCTGTGCAGACGGAGGAATTGAGAGTAGAGGATGGAGAGCTTGGTGTGGGTAGGGTGGGAGGAGGAGATGTTGAGGTATGAGTTGTGAGTCGGTGTGTTTGTAGTGGATGGAGGTAGTGAGAGTGGAGTAGTGTATGTTGACCGAAATTTCGAGAAAGGCGACGGAAGAGTTGGATATGGTGCAGGAGAATTCTAGGGCAGCATGGAATATATGTATATATAATTTCATATTCTTCGACCCATGTTTCACGTAACTGCAACGTTCGGTCAGTCAGTGTATTCACCTGGAAATCCCAGTGGGTATGTATCTACAGTCGCGAAATAATAATTCAGTTTCAGTGATCCAAATATACTAGAGCATATTTTCTGCACTTCCCTCTCATTCTCCTTTCTTATGTAATATATATACATATAAAAAAAATAAATAAATACACCCTTTTAAACCCTAGCCAGGCTCATGGACGCGGTTTCGCGGTTTCAATGGCGTATGTGTTCCCCAACTGGACGGGGCGGGGCGCCAGTCCATCACAGTGTTACTCATTTTTGCCAGCTGAGTGGACTGGAGCAACGTGAAAAGGAGTGTTTGCTCAAGAACACAACGCATCACCCGGTCCAGGTATCGAAACCACAATCTTACGATCATGGTGCTGACACCTTAACCACTAAGCCACAAGCCTCCACACACACACACACACACACACACACATGTATATATATATATATATATAT
>NC_068984.1:67872126-67872651 GCF_001194135.2 Octopus bimaculoides
GTATCTATGCGTTTATATATACATGTGTGTGTGTGTGTGTGTGTGTATGTATATACGTATATGTATGTAAGCATGAATGCGTGTATGTATATATGGATGGATGTATCTATGTATGTTTACCTCTATAAATATGTGTATGTGTATTTGAGTTCTGTTAACGTAGTAGTGTGAATAATGTAAAGAGTATTCAATTCGTCAAGTAGATTAAATATATATTATCTTACGCAGATGCAGTCGTTAGCAATTCCTATCGTTTAAAGTTTCTAGCTTCAGAAGCAATCATCAGTCGGGATAACAACGAAGGAATAGTTTAATCATAGTGTGGCTGATATACCACTTGAGAATTACTTTCCGTCAAGAAACTGAATATATACCTATATGTACACATATAGACATACATTCTTACACACACACACACACACACACACACACACACACATTGTGAGAAAGAGATAGCTTATACCGAAGAATGTGATGTAAATATTAGGCATGTGCACGGAAATTTCTCTCTCTGTATATGTATAT
>NC_068984.1:67872783-67874295 GCF_001194135.2 Octopus bimaculoides
ATAACTAAATATATATATATATGCATACGCAGTGTGTGAGGGAGAGATAGTTCATACAGAAAAATTCCCCCTCCCCACCTTCCACTCGACACATATTCACATACATCAATAGATGAAGTTATGCACACTTTCATGTCTTTTTCATTTGCTGTTCCACTTTTTTCTCGTGTTTCCTTTATTAGTTTCGTAAATAATAAGAGGGGGAAAAAATAACAATCCATTTCCTTTCAATGCTTACTTAATTTGTTAATTACTACTTTGTTTGCAAGTTTTCTTCTGCATTTCTGATAAACTGTTTCTAGCCTCCAGTGTGGACAACGAAAGCTGTTCGCCACTTTAATTCTTTGGCAGTCAGTATGAGAAAAGTAAACGATATTCTCTTTTAGTTTCTTTTATACTGAATGCGATGTATGAGAGACCATGCGTTCTGGTTTTTCTTCCTGCTTTTTGTTTGTTTTTTTATTGTTTTTTTTTTTATTCCCTGCTAATATAGAATTAATACTTTCATCACTGGTAGAAGTCTGAAAATAAGATTCTGCGGAATGCCACATGCAGAAAGAAATCAAAGAAACAAAACAGGCAGAAAAATCCCACAGATATATAATTCATTTTCGCTCTCGTAATAATATTTTGCTACGCACATTAAGGATGGCAGAATGTCGTTCGTGAATTAAGCATGATAATGTTGATGAGAAGATTAAAATCATAGAGATAACGATTATGATGATGATCACGTGGACAACGCAGATCATGGCAATCCCGACGACGTCGAAGAGAAAGAGGTGGAGGATGGTGCTGGTGCTGGTATTGATGACGATGATGGTGGTAGTGGTGATGATGATTCTGCTGCAGCTGCTGCTGCTGCCACTGATGATGATGATGATGATGATGACGAGGAGGAGGAGGATGACGACGACACATGATAAAGATAGATAGTAATGCTAATTATCAAAAGCGGTTCCACAACAATTACAAAATGAGCAACACGCAAACTGATGCTCTGACAATTTGTTGGTAAAATATCTTTATCCAACATTTGTGTCTACTGATTTGACGTAAAAATTTTTTACTAATAATCGTTGCATCACACCAGTCCAAACCGTACTAACGGATAATTTAAACGACTGAGAACCTATAAGATAACGAAACATCAACTGAAACATCAGTAGATATTAATGGCTGACTGGTACTGTATTACACTCAGTATAAGTGTGATATATATATATATATATTCTTTTACTTGTTTCAGTCATGGTCTGCGGCCATGATGGAGCACCTTTAGTCGAACAAATGGACCTCCAGGACTTATTCTTTGTAAGACTACTACTTATTCTTTCGGTCTCTTTTGCCAAGCCGCTAAATTACGGTGAGGCAAACATACTAACATCGGTTGTCAAGCGATGGTGGGAGGGACGAACACAGGCACACAAACAAACACACACACACACACACACACACGCACACGCACCCGCACACACACACACACACACATATATATATATATATATATAT
>NC_068984.1:67875284-67883545 GCF_001194135.2 Octopus bimaculoides
TATATATATATATATATATATATGTATGTATGTATGTATGTATTATGTGTGTATGTACTCGAAGTAGATATAACTCTTCACACTAAAGACTAGAACTGATATATAATTAACGAGTATTCCAGTAGCTTACAGTAATTACATTTATACGTCCGTACAATTACAAGATATTGCTCCCAGTTCTTTCACTCCCAACTTGCAAACAAATTTATCGCTCGTTCTTATATTAGCCAGGTAAATAGATGCCATACACGTGACGCACTACCCACACGGAGGCATTTGTCACCAAGTGGTTATCTTATCTAATCTACGAGGTTTTCCATGAAGAAGACTGCTATTTTGACTAGACAAAAGATAATATCTAGTTCTATTGAATGCTAAAATTATTGGCCGATATATATGATTTATATTTAGTGGTATTCATATATATTCAGATAGCTCGACTAAAGGATACATGTTTCATTAAAGCGTTCAATAAGAACAGACTCGCGCCTATTCTAGCTGTTTGGCAGCAAATACAATTGATATGTTTAATGAACGACATTTTCCCTAAAGCATTTTTTTTTTATTCGCAATATGATAAATAGAAGCAATTTTCGCCCAGTGAACTAGATGGTACCATAGTCATTATACTTTACAACTATCAGCAACGCTAACAGCTACAAATTAACCAGAAGATACCGATTTCTCAATAGCAAGATTACAACCAATCAATGAGACCATCTATACCATAACGGCAATTTCTCACCTTCTATTCTTCTATTTGCTGAATAACGTTTCTTTCGTTGGCTAACAATACCAACTAACCTTCAGTAATATTATCATTTCAGAAATAACGTTGTAGAATTTTATGTTTGTGTGTGTGCATTTCGTTCGTTTCTTATTGTTATTTTATTATATTTTAGGCATTGTTTTGGTTGTTGTTGTTGACATTTTGTCTTTTCAGGTAAGAACAATATCAAATGTAATACAAATGATGACCATCCTAGTTATCAGCGTTGTCAATAAAGTTTTGTGTGAAAAAACTAATGCGACGACTAAATCAGTCGGCAACCGAGTTTATAAGGTATTGTAGCTTGAAAACATTCGCAACTGAATTATTTTTCTTTTCAGAACAGTAAGTCAATTAATGGTACGTGAGCCCTTGGACCGAACACATATTTACAAAAAGAAATTCTGGGTATTTTTGTCATGCACCTGTGGAGAAAAGAATCTATATAGCTGCACAGGTAGCTGTGTGGTAAGAAGTTTGCTTTTCAACAACATGGTTCCGGGTTCAGTCCCACTGCGTGGCGCTTAGGGCAGGTGTTTTCTACTATACCTTCGGGCCGACAAAAGCCTTGTGAGTGGATTTGGTAGACGGAAACTGAAAGAAGCCCGTCATATATATTGTGTGTTTGCCCCTCCACCCCTGACAACCGGTGTTGGTGTGTTCATGTTCCTGTAACTTAGTGGTTCGTTAAAAGAAATCTATAAAATAAGTACCAGACTTTAAAAAATAGTACCGTGGTCGATACTTTCGACTATAAATTCTTCAAGACGGTGCCCCAACATGGCCACAGTCTAATGACTGAAACAGGTAAAAGATAAAGGATATCTTGTAAACTTCGTGATATTTTAAAACTTCATGAAAATCTTGTAATCTTCATGAAAATGTCGGAACCAGAATGTGTGTGAGTGTGTGTGTGAGAGAGAGAGGAGGGAGGTTTGACCCAGTGTTAAAATTGTTGCTCTTTCGATCGCAAGATTGTTGTTTCCATTCCAAAACAAGTGGCGCGTTGTGTTCTTGAACAAAGCACTTCATTTCATGCTACAACAGTTGCACACTCAGCTGCAAATGTGTAACTGCGGTAGACTGGCGTTTTGTTTAGGTTGCATGTGCGGCAGCTCGCCTAACCAGCAAGGTAGCATCTTTTTTGAAAGTTACAACAACGCGAGGAAGCACATTGTGTGATCAGTAGTGTATAACATCCGATAGTACTCCCCGGTAGCCAAGGACATCTGGAAATTATCCATGATAGTTTCTCGCCGGAAAATCCTCCGGAACAGTCTAGCCAGTTCGTTCTCGTCGGCGCCCAGAAGACGCTGTTGCACTTAAAAAATCATCGAACAAAAAGACGTCAGATCAAAAGATGTGGACGAAAAGACGTTTGACGAAGTGACGTCGGACGAATAGACATAGCACCGTTTTTGTCAAGGTCAACAATGCAGTAAATATTATTCATTGTTGCCCCATCGCCATATATCAGGGTTAGGGAAACAAAAAACGCATGCGCACGCGAGAGTGAAAGAAAGATGAGGCTGTATGTGCGCGCGCGTGTGCGGCGTACGTACGCATGTATGAGTGGATTTAAGCATGATTGAATTGTTAAAAACAATTCTTAAGTTCGATCCAGATTCGTAGAATTTTAGGTAACTGTCTTTTAACATAACCTCCCTTCTTCTTAAGCGTTTTTAACGGTTTGTAAGCCATTCGTATGGACTGTACTTATAATTCAAGGATCCAGCTTTATTTCACACATGTACACAGAGTTTCACCAATAGAGACCCCTGTCCGACAAGAAACTGATCAGTGCAATGCTTGCCCTTTGTTCCTCATTAAGTAGAAGGGTCAAGAAGGTAAGCTAAGAGAAATCTCGTTGTTGTTCAGCTTCAGATCATCTCATCTTTGGTTTTCAGATATATTTTATCAAGGTCTAGATAATGAAACGTAATCTTACTTTTTCAAGATGATTGGGAATGGTATTAAGCCAAACTTACTACTATTTTGAGTTGGTCGAGCGACTACCTCTAGGCTTCTTCACTGCTTCCCTTCGAAAAGATTGTGTATGTATGTATGTATGTATGTATAAGTATATTGTGTATGCATGTATAAGTTTATTGTGTATGTGTGTATATATAAGTTTATTGTGTATGTAAGTATGTATGAGTTTATCGTGTATGTATGTATGTATGTATTGTATATGTTTGTGTATTGTGTACGCAGTCCTTCATTGTAAACTTGTACGCAACGTAAGAAAGGAATTTTATCTGCATGATTTTTTGTGAAAGGATAATGATTATTTCAAAGATTCAAAACCATATTCATTGTGTATCTGTGCGTACGTGTGCGCGTGTGTATGTGTGCGTGCAAGCATGCGTACGCGTGTATTGTAATAGGGAGTCGGAAAGAAAAAGTCGATAGATATAGTACAGAGCTAACGTTTACTAAGTTCATTACACTAATTCTATGTGAAGAAACCTGTTTTCTCCCATTCCCTTTCCTGTTTTATTTATTTAATCCCTCCCTCCTTCTTTCACTTTCTCCCTCTCTCTCAGTCTATCTATCTATCTATTTACCTACCTATCTATCTATCTATCTATCTATCTATCTAACTATCTGAGTCTTCTTTGCATCTTTGTTCCTTCGTCGCTTTATGATAAATACTTATTAAAGTGAATATCGAGAATCACTTGAAACAATTTTTAAAACCTCAAATCAGGAAAACTGTTATCTGAGATATAATCATTGCATTAATAGTCTTTCTTTGTAAAATATTGAAAGAATTTCTCAACAAAACAAACAAAATTTTGAATTATATATGAAAAATATGTAATAAAATTAAAATGGTAAAAGAGTTTATAGACAGGGGTAGGTATGGAATGCACACCAAACAGACGGAAGGTGAAAATGTAGATGAAGCACAGAAGAGAAAAGAAATACAAAAGATAACAGGTGTCTGTTGAGCGAAAATTTGAGGAAAATGTATGTGGGAGAATGCCAAAAAGAGGTAGGGGAAATGAAAGAAAAGGAGAAAACATAATGTTTTCATACAATAACGCTCGCATTGAAGCGAACGTCTATTTTCTTATCTTGTTAGGATTTATATAGTTTTAATGAGGAATACATGTTTTACATCATCTGGCGATGTTTGAATAGTCTAAATAGATTTTATGTTGTAATTTTTTGGCAATAAACCTCAGTAAATACGCAATTAAAGCCATACGAGACGTCGTTTGTAATATTTAAATAAGGTTTTTATCCTAAATTTTACTGTTCAAGTTCACTTTCTCTGAAAACTTCAAAACAAAATTGCTACTATCGACAAAAATCTCAAAAGACATTATATACGAGTAATTTATCATCAAAGATATTTTTATCCGAGACAACAATCTAAACATACATGAAAGCAAATAAAATGCTTAGTTTTGTGTATACACCGAGAATGGTGGAGTTGTAGAAATGGTAATATATCACACTAAATCGCTTGCATATAATGCTATATCTCATTATGTTATGTGTTAAAATCCTAGCAAGGTCGATAAAATAAGTGCAGGTAATGTACTGAGTCGTATTAATCGATTATAGATAGTACTTCATTATAAAATTGTCCCAACGTAAGAAAGAAATTTTATATGCATGACTGATTTGTGAAAGGATATTAATAATAATTTCCAACAGGCAAAACCATTGTCAGAGCAGTTTTCTGTTTGTTTGTTTGTTTGTTTGTTTTTTTTGTTTTTGTTTTTTTTTGTTTTTTTCGTGTGTGTGTGATTAATAATTGTTTCACCTTTCATTTGGTTAGTTGCCGAAAGACTATCTCAAGTAAAACAATTTTCATGCTAGATTTCCAAACTTGAGTGCAATGGAAATGCACAAACTACTTCAAAAGCAACAAAGAGTCATTTCAACAAGGAAATGATCATTTGGCTGATTGGTATAGGGTCACTCAAAGACACTCTCTAGTCTCTGACCCTAAGGGGTACAGTTTCCCCGGCCTTTTGCACTATTACTACATTAGTTTTTGATCATCGCTCTTGATAGAGTTCATGGCACTTCTACGCAAATATTACCAGTTTATTCTTTTCATCTTCTATCACTCATATTGTGCCCAGCCTCCAGATTCCGTACTAACTACAACAAGCGGTCCTCACTTCCCAGAACATCGGCCCTTGCGAGCTACTCTGCTATTGAAGTCTTCCCACAAGTAGAGCTTTGTTTGGAATTACTCTCATTGGTCTTGAAAGTGTTTTGAATGTTATGAACACTTTTTTCTCCAGACCAGCAACTACAAAATGATGTGCGTACAAAATGTTTCTTTTTGGACCACAGCTACACAGTTTTGATCTCTTGTGGACATTACTTAAGCACATCTGCATGCAAACAGTTGTAAGAAAGAAGGAATAAATGTTACACATTCTTATTTCCAGCTTTTCTAAATGTAATCAAATGACAATATTCCTGCTGAATATCGCAGCCAGGTGAATTGCACGGCTACAAGTCTATCGATTGACAGATTAATAACATGTATCAACTATGACGCTGCTTTGTCTCGCATCAAGTCACTAAAATTCTCGTAAATTAATTTGCCAAACTCCAAAGAAATACCATGCAATGATACACAGTATAGTCTAATAGATGAGTATCCCATCGGCTAATACTCATCTTGTTAAATTCATCAGTGTTATTAGATAAAACAACACAGATCTTATTCAATTTATCTAGTCTGTGGTCAGAAGCAACGGAACAAACAGACGACCAAAGACATTCCACTCGTGGCCATCATGTCTTTTAGTATTTTATTCAATCAACTTAAGACAACTTTATCCAACGTGTTTTATGTAATATCTAAGTACAATGGAGTACGATTTGAGCAGGAATATGTAGCTATTTCTAACAAATCGAGCGAATGTACTGAAGGTCCCTCAAAAGCTCATATTTCATTTAGTGTATCCTTGTGGAAGAAATGTTACTTCGTTTACAGCGATAGAGTATAAATTGTCGATGTTGAATTACTATGATTCAAATCAGCGAATATAATTATATATAACCTATAATAGTTTCTTGGTGGATATAGTAATTAAACAGATAGTTGTGAAGAGTGTTTTGCAACGGTCAACCCAATGAAGCAAAGTTTGTGTTCAAACCTGACGAGACAAAATTTATTCTATTTAGCGATATTATTTTAAAGACGTTGCATGAAATGTATGGTACATGTGCATAAGATTTACAGACGTTCTTAAATGTAGTGTGTTACAAGTGTGAAGTTAGTCTTAATAAACCCATTGTATCATCGGTGCACCGCTGGATAGTTGAGAAAAATATTTAGATTAAGCCGGTCTACCGAAGTCATTTGAGGTTTGAATTTGACACAGCAAACGTAAGTATTATCATTTAGGCACATTTTTTTCGTAGCTAGACTTACGTCACGTAATTAGTCAGAATACAGGTTGCGTGTTTCTCATAGATTTCGTTAATAGATAAACAATGGCGTTTGTTTCGTTAGAGTAAATTCTAATATACAAACATGAACTCGCGCACCATTAATTTTTTTTGTTTTTTATCGGATCCCAACAATGTATAATATGCGAATAGGCATGAAGTAATCTCATTGATTGGCAGACGTAGTTGCATGAGAAACAATTATTGATATAAAAACTAGTAATGAAACAGGAAGCGTAAGTCTGAAACATAATGAATAGACTAATGTATTCTATTCCAAACAAGTGTTTGTCATTATTCTAGGTTCATCTGCCTTGCACTTTTACATTTGCTTGTTTCTGCGGAGTTTAACGTCGAAAGGAAAGAAGAGGGAAAAAAACGACTAACAATCGATAAGCAACGAGAAAACTCTACTAAAAATTTGTATCGGAAACCAGCCAATACAGCAATATTTGGTTTTGTAGTGCAAGATAACTTTTGGAATTTCTTTCTATAGATCCTACAGTCTTCTACTTGTTTGCTTCCTTTGGAAAAGTTGCAAATATCTATAATAGAAATCCGGAGAATTCGTGAGAGTGCTAACCTTATCATAACGATTGGCTTCAATTCTATAGTTGAAAACCGATAGTTGGCTGAGCAGAATAACACCAACATGTAAATGTAAATAATAAATAAAAAATGTCTGAATAAAACAAATTTTGACTGAAAAGATTTTTGCTTCGAAGTACATAAGTCATCAGTTTTCAATAGAAAGTAGTGTTTTTGGTTTACATCTTTTTTAACTGCAAATTATATTTTTTAAATCTTCTACATAACACTGGAGGCACAATTATAGAATAAACTGCAAATATTTCCGGGGTAAGATATAAACAGAGCATATACACGATACCATTATCACCGACTAAATGACACAGCACTTTCCTCTAAGGATAAGTTTAATTTCTAATTACTAAGAGCAATAAGCGGTTTTGTGTATACAAGTACTTAGCCGGCCATGCAGCGTGTGATGTAGAATATTACATATTGTTTTTGATTGTTGTCTATCCCCAGATCAGATATGATCGAAACTAGGCATTGCCTCTATTTGTAACTTGCTTGTGATGCAGCATGTAATTAAGATACGGAAATCATGGGATTTGTATACTGGTTGAAAGATTAACGAAAACAAAGCAAAGCATTAACTAGAAAAGTAATGAACAGAAGTTCACTACGAAGAAGAGGAAGCGATATGAACATTTAAGATATCTGAGTTCTTCAAAATACATGAAAGAACAAAACAGAGGGAGAAAAATTTAAAGGAAAACAAAAAACAAGTGCGATTCCCAGAAGCGATACATGTTATAAAATAGACAGGATATAAGTAGAGAGGGTGGATTCTAGCAGAGAAGAACGAACATATGTTAAAGGAAATAAGCGTGAGAAAAAGGTTTTGAAGTGTGTGCCTCTGTGTTTCAGAGAAAAAAGTGAGAGGAGGAGAGAGAGAAAGAAAGGGGAGAGAGCGAAAGGGAGAGAGAGAAATGAGGAGGGAGAAGAGAGAATCAAGTCTGTTTTATTGGATGTGTGCAAATATGCACATGTGTGTGTATGTTTGTGTATTCTTCCAACACAAGGTTTCCGAGTACAAATTTTACCAAGATCAATTTTCCGTTCATCCTTTACTACGTACTAGTTGAACAGCAAGGTAAATGTTAATGAGTAATAATCTCTCACTAAATTAGGACATATTCCGGTTACGGAATATGAAAGGTCGGTCATTTAATTAATAGATCGGTAAAACAACATTCAAATTATCTACTGATATTTTTTTTTTCTATATTTAAGATTAACACTTGTGCTGAGAATACTGCTGTACTCCATTTCCGAATGTACGAGTCGATGTCTGATCAGGCGGTGAAGCAGCTCTGTAAGCCTGAAAATAAATCTGCTTGGTTAGATGTTGGGCTTAACTAGTCGTTTAGTTTAATCTTACCACCAACCATGTGTGTGCCTAAATGGAGTTTACTATGATACAAGTATTCAGACAACGTCTCCGGTCTGAAGACAAATACGACCCCCCCCCCCC
>NC_068984.1:67883570-67889640 GCF_001194135.2 Octopus bimaculoides
CCCCCGCCAACGTTATTAGAGTCTCAATAAAATGGAATTGACGCTGAACTTCCTTATCTGACAATCTTATGAAAAACGTGACCGCCGATAGAAACAATATGCTAAATTGACGATTTTAGAAACAACTCAAAAGCTGTTATTTTACTACACATACAATATCATTTAATATCACTAATTTTAATGAAACATTTCATTTTTTTAAAGACACCGATCATTTATCCTTAAATCAGCTTGTGAATCATTAATGATATAATACATTATTTAGTTGAAACTTATAGTTAATAGATTTAACCTCGGATATCATTTCTAACAGGTCTGTGTTTTAACAAAGTTAAAAGATACCCTGTTCACATGATAACATTCTTAGTATGCACAATGTCTTCGTGTACCAGGCTGTGCACCACAATATATTATAAAGAGAGCATAGTGGAAAGGACAAAATAAATCATGACATGGAGAAGACGTAATGTCTTAAATTTAAAGTGTTTATCTGATCGAATTATGAGATTAGCTGTTGTTGTCGTTGTTTACCGGAAGATAAGTTCTAATCAAGTACATTTATGATCATAGGTGCTGCAGCCGTAACCATTTGGGTTTTGGGTGTGGTTTTCAAAAATGATTTAGTTTATTTATATTTTTATTTGGGTGTAGGAGAAGAGCGTAGGTTGTGCTCTGAGGAAAGTTTGACTGCTATTTCTAGCAGATTAAATAAGGTTTTTTATCGTTGGTTACTTAAGGAAAAAGTGCTAATATAATGTTCTTGTAATAGTATAATTTATATTAGATGATTCTCTATATTGATGGCACAAGACCAGAAATGTTGAGGGAGTGGGATAGTCGACTACATTGATCCCAGTGTTCAACTGGTACTCTATTTTACCGATCCAGAAGGGATATGAGCTGAAATCAGCTACATAAAATGTAAAGCCGTAAGAAACGCTGCTAAGCATTTAACCCGGCGTGATAACGATTCTGCCAGCCGGCTGTTTTATAATTTATTTTAGATAATAATCATTCCTAGAGAATCTATGAGTTTTATCTAGTAAATTTGTTTGCTATTGGTTCTGCTAAATATAATTAACTTTCTAATTCCTCTTACTAATTTCAGCATCAGTCAATGAAATTTACGATTTTACGAACATTTCTATATAGTTAACTAGATACTATACGCCCAGCAAGCAACTATCAACACTATACTTCCCATGATGACTTTAAAACAGACACTGTCGGAATATTTCCCCCGCAATGTTGGATCAGAGAATAACATTAACTAACTTCTATGTGGTTATTACTTGATGTTGTAAATTGTGGAAATAACCAGACTTACTCTTTTATTTCATTGGTAACCAAGGCAGTTTCTTTTAAATGAAATATGAACTACTAAATGTAGTTTGGTATTTAGATGACAACAAAGTATTAATATGTTCCTATTAAAGTTAGAAATAGCATTAAGTGGAGTCTGAAAAGACAAAACATAAAACAGTCAAAATTAATTAATCATCAACAGAATGAATAATTGTGCTGTAGCTGGGAATCATCAAACAATTCTGGAATAGCTTCTTTCTTTCTCATCGCATTTTTGTTTTATCAGACACATTAATCATAACAACCAGTAGGAAACATAGGAATAAATTTCGGTTTGATATGTTTATGAGCATCAACACCTAAACAATATATGTGTGCGTGTGCATATATGCACGTATATATCTGCATATATAGATGTGTGTGTGTGTGTGTACTCATTGAAAAAAGACAGAGTTGATCTTTCTAATAATTCGAGAAATTTATGTGTATGCTTATGAACGTATATTTATATATATACATATGTATGTATGTGTGCATGTGTGTGTATATGTTTGTATGTGTGTGTACGCACGAGTAAAAAGCGAAATTACATTCACAGAGCACAATATGAATGCAGTTTCATTTCTTGGGGAAACTCATACATTATTATATTTTGCAGTAGTTTCGTTAATATTGACAATTTCTTCTATC
The DNA here is from genome assembly GCF_001194135.2 of Octopus bimaculoides. Classification (NCBI taxonomy): domain Eukaryota; kingdom Metazoa; phylum Mollusca; class Cephalopoda; order Octopoda; family Octopodidae; genus Octopus; species Octopus bimaculoides. The sequence goes on from NC_068984.1 coordinate 67,885,566, forward strand.
AAATTATGTTTGCTATATTACATTTACATTATATCTTGTATATTAAACTCGTAAATTCTGGTTTAAATATCATGTGCAATTATTGATTATTCAGACTTTCTAGCAGTTTAATTGAGATTGGAAAGGAAAGAAAAGACGTTAGTTTCGCTAATGACTGGATTACATACGAAATTGTTGTCAGCTACGTGCAGTGTAAGCAAATCGAAACATATATATAGTCTACAGTATATTATGGATAATGATGCAATTTTGGCGAAATATCATTAAGTAGACAAATAAATATCTTAATTATAAGAAAGAACAGAAGATGTTTGAAGCAATCAATAAAAAGGATAATATCTAAATAGTTGTATCCCGAAAGAAATCACATTCCACCAAGAGACTGAGTGAATGTGAATGACAATCAAAATTATAGCTGGACTCTGATAGTCCTATAGTATATGAAACCAAGTTTCAGATTCGTTTATATAGGCGCAGGAGTGGCTGTGTAGTAAAAGGTTTGCTTCCCAACCACATGGTTCCGGATTCAATCCCACTGCGTTGCATCTTGAGCAAGTGCCTTCTATTATAGCCTCGGGCCGACCAAAGCCTTGTGAGTAGATTTTGTTGACGGAAACTGAAAGAAGCCAGTCGTATGTATATATATATATATATATATATATATATATATATATATATATATATATATATGTATATGTGTGTGTGTGTGTGTGTGTCTGTGTGTGTGTGTGTGTGTGTGTGTGTCTGTGTGTGTCACTGCACCATCGCTTGACAACTGATGTTGGAGTCGTTACGTCCCCGCAATCTAGCGGTTCGACAAAATAGATTGATAGAATAAGTACCAAGCCTAAAGATAGATAAGTACTTGGGTCAATTGGGTAGACGAAATCACTCAGAAGTTCCATTGGATGCACTATAGAAATCATTGAATGAAAAACTTAACCGATTGCCATATTGAACACTACTACCTATCACTTAGTTGCCGTTGGGAACAAATGAGATACAGACGTAGTCACACATGTAAATGGGTAAGTGTCATCTTTCGAACTAAGTCTCGGTTATGATGATATTTGGATCTTCACACTTTCTTCATACCGGTCTTCAAAGCCTCCCTCAAACAACATCAAGTTACTACTTTCTCCAGACTTTTACAGGCAACATTTTGCTTGTCTGATCTACTAATTAGAAAGTTGATTACAGTATACTTATATAAATATCAATTCCACAATGCACACACACACATTAAAATATATACATATAGAAGCATACATATATTTATATATCTATACTGTATGACATTATACATTAATACATACATAAATGCTTACATACCCGTGTGTGTATGTATGTATGTATGTATGTGTGCGTGTATTTACATATATTCATATGTGTGTAAGTGCCTTTTTGTGTTTTTGTCTAACAACCACCCCCACCCCAGCACTGATTGGAAATTTTTGTTGGTCTCTTTCGTCCCTCCGAGATAGTGATTCGAGAGAAGAGGCTGATAAGATGAGTACCAGAGTTTTTTTTGTTTTTTTTTTGCTTTTACTAGAACCTTCCGGATGTTGCCCCCGCATGGTGGCAGTCTAATGACTGAAGCATATATATATATATATATATATATATATATATATACTTGGAAATGGATGCGTGGGGTTCAATTAAATAAAAATAATAATTGATATATATATATGTCTTGTCATTGAATGCTCGAAATGAGGAGCAGATAGACCTGTTGAATAAGTACTTTGGCGAGCCTGAGTCGCAGTGAAAACCAATCTTATATTAGATTTGGCTCTGTTATATAAGTATTCAGCTCCCCATCAGTAAATGTTCTTATATTATACGTAAATTTCTTGTATATTATTGTTGTTGATGTTGTTACTCTTCTTTTGTCTTTCTTCTTCTTCTTCTTTAATATTGTTGTTGTTATTATTAGTATTAAACAACCGTAGTCTGAGCATAATAATGTGAAAATCTAAATACTTTTGTTCAAATAGAAGGAACATTAATACAATTTTTAATTGGATTGACATAGTTAAATTCTATGTCCAATTGAATTAACTGTTTAATATGTGTTTAAGCCGTTATGAACAGAAAAGCGCTGGCTGCCAAGATTGCAAAGATAGCATAAAGAAAGCAAACTTTTCTAGAAGCAAAACAAACATTATAAGAGACACCGCCCATTGACAGAAATTAAAACGTTCACAAACGTATTTGTATAAAGACATTCATTTAGAAATATTTAAACTTTTGAACTTACATATTGTCAGGGCTTGGTTTAATGCGGACAGCAGGATTGATGATTATATTTTGCGATCACAGGTTGTTGACCTAATCGATATATAATACTATATCAATCAGATTCACTTGAACAAATGTCAAGAAAAAGTAATATTTGAGAATGTTATATTAGCGACAGTAGCAGTATTAATACCGCGAGGTAATATTTATCCCCATTTAAACCAGGATGTTCTGTTTGAGCAAACTTTATTGTGGTAGATACCATTGAGAGAAAGCCTCATATAGGTTACAAATACCTATATGGTACAAAATGATTGTATCACTGGCGGTGAAATAAACCCCCACCATGTCCAGCGCCGAGATCACCAGATCATGTAATTTCGACCTTCCTTGGTTTCACCAATGATGAACGCTCGACCACAAGAAATAGCAGTAACTCATCTCCCCACCAGTGATATATAAAAAAATCAGTGCCAGGACAGGTACTGGTATCTTGATTAGCTAGAGGGCTTATTAAGAAATATATATTAGTTTGTTCTTACAGAACATCCACCTTTAAGTGAGTATGAATATTATATCTTTGAGAATTATATACTGTATTGGTGTGTAAACTATCAATGTAAGTTCTGAGGAAGAATCCTCATTAAAGTCTATTAAAGTGCGCGGTTCAAAGTAGAAATCTGTCTAAGTACTTTACATAACCATTTATTTATATATATCTTACCTGAGAATATAAGTCGGTAGCTGTGAGTTTGGAAAAACGGTAATGTCAATGGTATTCACCTTTGCGTGTACCGATATGTATTCACTTCACTCAGATACACAAATATAAGTTAAATATCGTTGATGCATCGTAATCTGAGATAAATCATATCCGAACATAACATGTGAGTAATTTTAAAGCAATTCATTGAACACATTTTCATATAATGATGTTCTCCATAAATCCCTTCCATTTATCAATAATAAAAGAGCAGTATAAAACGTTCCAAAAGAGAAGGATTATTTTGTAACGATGCTTTGTAATGATACACGCAATATACCATAGATTTATACATGCGTGTATATATGTGTGTGCTTGTATTTATACACATGTTATGTTTTCCAATGCTTGTATATATTTATATATTGGAATGCCTCAATAATCGATAGAACAATTCAATGATCTATTGATAATAATGAAGCAACGCTGCGCTTGACCTCTTTGTTGACCTTTATATGTCGATTTGCCAGATTTTTCTTCAAACGCAAATGCACACCTATTCATAACTGTTACTAACAGCTTACATCGTTAAAAGTATAAAGTGTGTCTTATGGAAAATAGCTGATTATCTGACTTGCCATAATCGATGCTACTACTAGTTCTGTTAGTACCAAGCATAGAACTGATATTCCACCTACATTTCTGATGGAGATAAAACAAAAGTCACAAGACATATAATACTGTAAGCGATAATAGATATAATGCAGATTTTAAATGAATTATTATATGGATTCGCATTGATATACTAATGCAGCATACAGATGAAAGATACTTATTATTGATAATGTCACATCAATATGGACTAAGTCTTTGGATACTATTGGAATCAATGTATTAGAACATACACTTTTTCGAAAACAAGAATAATAACCAAGCTACAAACATTTTTGGCCTGAGAAAACATGTCTACCCCTGCGTGACAAGGACATCAATTTATTCCAAATAGAATTTCTGAGAAAGTAAGTTTAAGTGTAAAAGGAATCATTTCCTGCGCAAATTCCTCTCTCTCTCTCTTTCTCTCTCTCTCTCTCTCTCTCTCTCTCTCTCTCTCTCTCTCTCTCTCTCTCT
>NC_068984.1:67890185-67896484 GCF_001194135.2 Octopus bimaculoides
ATAGCAAGCAATAAATTTTCTGCTTTGTCAATGACGGGTCTACATTTGTGGAAAAACAAGTCATTGATGTTAGAATACAGTTTCTCTCTCCCTCTCTCTCTCTAACACGCACACACACACACACATAACTGACACACGTGTATGTATGTGTATGCGGTGCGTGTATATATATATATATATATATATATATATATATATATATGTCATTCACACTTATGAGGATTTCTTACTTTATTAGCTGTCGATAAGAGATAAGATATTAAATTCTCAGACAATTATTAGAAAGAAGTTCAATATACAGCAACGAATTACTCATGACTTTTATCATGCAAAAGTTTGAAGATTGCAAAGTAAAGAAGGCTTAAATATTAACTATCCATTTATTTAGAATGGACTTTATAAATTATATTTAAGTCCAGGTAAAGAGAAGCAATGTACGTCGAGTAGTTTCCGAGTCATTTATTAGCATTAAAATACTCTGAGATAGAACACATAGAAATAGGAAGACGATGAAATGAATAAGAATTCAGGAATATCTGTTTGAGCCGTTTATTCTAAGGTTTTTAGTTATAAAATGGTTAATTGCTTTTAACTTGGTGTAAGTAAATGGTGTGATTGAATATTCACGGCAATTTGTATTGATTATAGTCTTGATCTCCACCAAACTTAAAGAGAAACTGAACGTATATCTAATGCATAAATAAAGTGACTCCGACGTATTCAGTCTTACAAGTTCACTCTAAGTTAGTTGAACAAGTTGAAAGTTTTTGAAGTCAGCAAGAATCTGAAACAAATCTCTTGATAAATTCATATTCATCTATTTATAACTTGAACACAGAGCCAAATGTTTACAACTATTTAAGGGAATGCCAACCTAACTAAAAATATATGAAACTTTGCATTTTATGGGGTTTTCCAGTAGTTTATTTCATAAGTTTTCTATCTAGTTTAGCATGCTAAATATAATTCTAAATAGTCGGGCCATTATAAAATAGTCTCAAGATAGAATAGACTACTTTATCCCTATGTAAATTTGACACAAAGTTATTACTTCTTTGACGTTTTATACTCGAGATTAAGTTTGTCTATAATAATTAATTTCTTTATTTTTTGCCCTTTGAAGAAATGTTTTGAAGTATTTAATTTGCTGTTGTTCTACACATATCGATTCATATCGATTACGTTTTTTTTTTCAAATTTAAGTGTTTTCTTATTTAGTAATATTTTCCGTTATGTTTTGTTGTTTACTTTCAATATAGTAGTCTATCAGTGTTTGCTGTCAGCAGAGCCTAGTTAAAACGAGAGTATATCAGCCATTAATTTAGTTAATAGTATCACTAAAGAAAGTAAAAGAACTAATGCACAGTTCATATATCCTCTTAAGTATTCGATTACTCAACTTTCTTTGGATAATTTAGACATTCTATAGAAATAGCAATTAAAGTCATTCTGTATAATTTCCATAGCATATTCTAATACCAGTTGTTTACATGCAACGAAATTATCTGTCTTTGTTAGATATCTATGAAAGGTTACTTTTAATAACCTTTTCAGCATTACTAAGGATGAACGCTCATTAACACAAAATGTGAAACATCAATAAGAAACGCCGGAAGTATTTAAATGAGGCATAAAATAAGAAAATAAACGGAAAGCAAAAATACAACGAAAGAGAGCGGATACAAAATGCATCATCATAATCGCTAGCATGAATGCTGTGGTAAAAAAAAAAGCAAGACAAAGAAAAACAGACTTTATTGATGCACTTTAGTTTGAGATATTGATATGAAAACACTGAAAGTAATTCCAGGGCATGACTGAGATTTTATTTTCGACTAGAAACCAAGAGCCATTATAACAAATGTACCAAACCCGGAATTAATCTGGCTTAAGATAAGTATAAATCACTTATTGATGGATTATAGTTTACTGTGTTTCATAGTTAGCGTAGTCACAAAGATGCATTGAGTGTGTACATGTCCATTTCTATATATCAAAGTAAATACACACCTCCTATGATGGGTATGTATTCAGAATGATTTTGCTTTATTTCCTCCATTAATATGTTATTAATGGCGAATCCTGGCTCATTACCAAGAGAAAATGTATCTACGTTGCGGATGACGTTATAAACTTACACAGAAGTCGTGAAAGTGTATATCCAAGAATAAATGTAATGAAGATTAATCTGTATGTTATTCCATAGTTCACGCGATGGCATTGTATCAAAATGATAATGCTACTTACTAAAAGATTGAATTTTGAGAGAATTGCATTACGGAGCAAAGATGCATGTAGAGGACAAGGAAAAACTTGGCAAGAATTTTTATTAATTAGCAAGTAAAGTGAAAACTACATTAAAGACAAAGATGCATCAAAACACTTATAAGTGAACGATTTTATTTCCAAGACTACGAGAAAATAAAATTTAATGTCATTATAGTGGAGCTTCACTGTTTCCTCGTGTTTTGATTATAACTAAATGCCGGACATAATTGACTTTATTTATTTATTACATATAGTTTAATATTTAATTATTAGTCAAGGCAAATGAAATTAAATTATAAACAAGTACGTCACTATATACAAATGGTTATGAGAATATTCTCCCAGCAGACTGTTCACCCAAGCTCTTTAAAAAAATGGTGGTAGGTCAGTATCACACAGAGAATTTTGGTTTCTCTTATTTCATATTTATTTAGCTTATGTCGAAAATTTTAACAAGATTTAAAACTCTTTTTTCTGTTTGTATTCTTCAAATTCTTAGATGTTCTGTCTAAATATAACATTAGTAATAAAATTTATCTGATTGCTGTTGTCATAGTAGTGATGGTGGTGAGGGTGTTGGTTGTTGGAACTCGTATCTTCAGATAAACAATTTTGTTCTTAATTACACCGAAAAGGAGAAGAAAAGCTTCTAAAATTAGCTTGCCCTTCCATACTGATTACGTCGATAAAGTTAATGTTCAAATTGAACTTGGCAGTCGAAAAAGATTCGTTAGAAAAAGGGAATTTTAAAGATTTAAAGGCAAAAAAGGAAGGATTATAGGGAAAATATAATACAATATTAGGTTAAGAGTGTGAGAAGAATGAGAAGTGGTGGATGCACTGATCATAGATACACAACGCAGACCGTAGAGCAACGAAAATAGTAGTTTTGAATTGAGTTTTTCTTAATTTTTATATATAATAAACCCTTCATAAAACACTCAGTTGTTTATTAAACAGATGCCAGTACATAAAACAGTAAGTACTGTTGTTAATAAATAGGAAATTTCATAACAATTAGTGGTGATTTTCGTTCTTTATGTAATCATAAATAATTAATGTTCGTAAGATTTACACTTTATTACTTTAAAACTACCAAAAATGGTTGACCATCAGTAATACTCCTAGAAATAATAGGTAATTATAAAGAACAACTTTAATTAAAAGTTAATAAAGCAGTTTTCTCTTCCATTGTTCGACGATAAAAACAGATTAGACCTTTATGAAATTAGATATTACGCCAGTATGATGAAAACAAATAAAACAAACGATAAAATTCAAACAAACCAACACATATATAAGGTTAAATAGCTTAGAAGCAATATATAATAAAGTGAAATAATAATCAGTCACTCGCATAGGTAATCGAGAAAGAAAACTGTCTCCAGCAATTACTAAGTTCATTTGCAATGAACATACGGAGAACCTCCTTTATAAAAGTAATGCAGTTAAGCCCACGCTTGAACCGTTTTTGTTCACTTATTATAACTCTAATTTCTTTTACTAATTGAACAAGTGGCCGTTATGTTCTTCGTTCCTTCCTGTACAAGTTCAGTAAATTGAATATCTATCAGACGAAATGAACTGAGTAAAAGAAGAAATTACTTTTCCTACTTTTACATGTTGTAGGAAGCCTGAAAAAATTTCTACGTTACTACACAATTATAAACACATTTGGTTTACATCTAAATGCATGACGAAGGTCAATCCATACATAATATTTCAAAACTGTAAATTTCTACACACAGACGCAGACACACACACACACACACACACACACACACACACACACATATATATATATATATAGTTGAAATTTACAGAAAAACAAAAGACGAAGACAGGTATATAAACAAGGAGGTGTATTAATTTGACGCTCGGGAAGGTGAGAAAGTCTTTTACGTTTCGAGCGTACGCTCTTCAACGCAAAGGAGCACGAGGGTGTAAACAGAGAGAGAATAAAAAAATCAGTTCAACAGGACTTCTGATCCCATCAAACACCGATCACCTTAAGACTCTAGTTCAATTCATATAAAAAGTAAATCATTATGGATTTACAGTGTAAGATCCACTTTTTGATGTTTTTTTTTATTCATCATTTCTTACGATAAAACTGTTTTATAGGCATCGTGTCTGTTACCAAGAAAGCTTATACCCATAAATGCAAAGCCATATAATAAGTAGTTGTCACTTTCTTTCATGGTGCAGATTCAGCTTATGAAAAACTCACTCGAGATTTTGCAAGATTAAGCAATACTGCATTTACTGATGGGTAACTAAGAAAATCAAAGATGAACATGTACTTTTGTTTAATATAACAATGACAGGTTGTCAAACGACCGACCAAATATGAAATATCTGATATAAGGTAACTCTGGTCGATCGGTTTAATACAGTAAAATGCTTCCCTATAATCATAACCTTCCAAAACATTTTATCCTCCAAGTAAAGGGTAATTTTATAGCTAAACTTTATGAAACCCAGTAACTTAGTATATATTAATGAATTGTTTACACCAAAACGTTTCTAAATTTCTGGAGTATATGAATAGACTGATAAATATTTCTATGACTATACTGTGTAGCTTAACAGAAACTTACTTATTGCAGTAAAACTATTTGAAAAAAAAAGAAAAGAAATATGATGGAAGATAGAACATGCGCTCAATTGAGATTCACCGCATTCTTAAAGTTGCACATGTATTTTTAAATTTCTTGTGTTTGTTTTTGTTTGAAAGGAAATGAAAAACAAATGTACAAATCTGCGCCAAATCTGTGAACAGTCTACTTTTCACACTTTCAAGTAAATAGAATTACTTATGTTTCTGTAAATCAGATTTCTTTTATTTAACTACGTGTATTATGGTTTGCTACTGTTTTTATTTCATTCTGTTGCCAGAGATAATTTTGCTCATATCGAAGAACATAGAGAATCAACACAGATGTTACTGATAACGCTAGCTAACGTATGTATACAAAAACGGCCAACACAATATTCGAACTGTTTGTTCACTCGGTATCAAATTAAATGAAGTAGTTTTACTTTTCGAATATAGTGGATCATCTATTAACTGTTTTACCAGAGGGTTGACGCGTATGTAAACTTTACAAAAAATAAGTACGATTACTTCCATTCATTTTAACGTAAACTGGATACAAATGCTTGAAATAACGTGATTAAAGATAAAGAAATATATAAAGAAACATTAATGACAGAACAAATATTAATACAGAGTGGCGATAGACATACGTAACAGGCATTCCGTCGGTTACGACGACGAGGGATCCAGTTGATCCAATGAACGGAACAGCAGGCTCGTGAAATTAACGTGCTGAGCACTCTATGGACATGCGTACCCTTAGCATAGTTCTCAGAGAGATTCAGCGTGACACAGAATGTGAGAAGGCCGGCCCTTTGAAATACAGGTGTTACTCATTTTTGCCAGCCGAGTGGACTGGAGCAACTTGAAATAAAGTGTCTTGCTCAAGGACACAACTCACCGCCATGAACAGAATACCCCTAACCACTAAGCCACGGGCCGTCACACATGCATAAATACATACATAAATTCATACATACATACATACATACATACATACATACACGTTTATACATAAAAGATAATAGTGTCGAAGCAGTATTAATACCAAAAAGCAATATTTATCTTCCACTTTGGCACAAGTTGATGTTGTGCCAGAACAGAGAATATTGTGTTATTTACTTTGAGAGGACCTCGCATATGGGATAAAGCACACATATTTATATAAATAGCGGGGATATCCGTCCGCTACGGTCGTCGGAATTGCCTGATCACGTGACTTCGAACTTACTTGAACTTTTCATTGTCAGACATCCGTGGCTAGATAAAGCGTCCGGTTCCCACGTCAGCGATATATAGAGGATTTGAGTATCCAAATGAGAGGTTCTGTTATGGTAAATACAGAATTTTGTGTTCTAGCATAACTTCCACTTTAAATGGAGATGTATGTGTGTGTGTGTGTGTGTGTGTGTGTGTGCGTGCGCGCGTGCGC
>NC_068984.1:67896580-67903861 GCF_001194135.2 Octopus bimaculoides
GCGTGCGTGCATTTGTGTATGATTGTATTTTGCATACGATTTGACGTGAGAAACGAGTACTCAAAATATGTTGCAGAGGATATGGTTCTTTTTTACTTAAGAAATGGTTTTAATCAAGTATAGTTTGAATAAAGGCCATACATACATACATACATACATACATACATTCATACATACATGCATGCATACATACATGCGTGGAGTGCTCAGCCACTTGCACGTTAGTTTCACGAGCAGGCTGTTCCGTTGATCGGATCAACTGGAACCCTCGTCGTCGTAAGCGACGGAGTGCCAACATCAACAACAACAATTGATAAGTAGAGTATTAAATCTGTAGAGGTTTTAACAGCCTTAGTAAACATATGGATTCTTAGACAACCATATACACAAACAAGTGAGCTATTTCTCTCTTTTTAGCTATTCTATTCACAGCATGTCATAACACATTCACTGCATTGATGCATCTTTAATATTTGGAGCAATTATCATTCATACTGTTACTTGACCTAATGCAAAGATATAACGCGCAAATATCCATGCTGTCACATGAAAATTCACCGGCCTAATATAGCCTGGAAATATCATTCATATAGTCGCATGAGTCCCTGACCTGGTGAACACCTTCATCAAACTGAAATGTATCTCAAATGATGAAATGATGAGAATTTGAGTCGTAACCTTTCCATACAAAAGAGCATATTTTCGAAATCAAATCAGAGACGAAACAAATACGGTATAGCTTCAGGTTCCATATGACACTAGTATTAGAAAATCTCAATAATGTGAAACCTTTTAAATAAATGTAAACAAATCCTATTAAAGGCTGCAAATGTATCTTCAACTGAATACTTCTAGTTGCGTGTATCATACATAAATGCATACATACGGACATACATAGTGTGTGTGTGTTTCTGTGTTTAAGTGTGTGCATGTGTATGTGTGTGTGTACTTTAAAGATGCAACAATTAAAATCCTCTATCATATCTCTCCATTAAATAGGTTTAGTGCTTCAGATAGGCATACGCAAACAGACAAGCATATGCACGTATACTTACATATGTGCATACAATCATACATGCATACATAAATACTTGCATATTAGTTCAACATTACTTGAATAATAACAAATGTATTCCAGCCAAATACATTTAAATACATATTTACGCACACACGCGTGAGCTAATATTATAAAAATGATTGTTACTCGCATGCAAAATAGAAAATGATCTCATCCGGAACGATTGGAACACTCGTTCATTAACCTCACCCAAGCAAAGCTAAACACCCACAACTATTACTAGCTTTATATAGTTGCTATAGTTTAAATGTGTCTTTTCCAGAACACATTGAATCTCGATTAAATCCTAATTTTCATTGAAAAGCAGTATCTGTATATAATTTTTCTAAAACGATTATATACAGGTGCTTGAAACTTTCATAAATAATATTCTTCTGTCTATCCGTCTGTCTGTCTGTCTGTCTCTCTCTCTCTCTTTGAAGATTTGAAGATTCATTACATTTTGAGTCTGATTGGTCTGGAGCTAAAACTTTGGAGGTCTCTACACAGATTTACAAACATGTCACTTTCTTTTCAAGAACTCCTTTTTACTCTGAGCAAAATCTCTCAACAGTTGAAAAGCACTTGTTAGATCTAATAATTTGCCATTTACTTTAGAGGACAATAAAAAAAAGACTTGTGATAAATGAATTATGTGTTTTAAGCTGACATCATGATGCTATCATCTTCTTCCTACTAAACTTTGTAAGTACACACAACCAATTCTGCCTGTGAGGCATCGTCTTCAAAGTTTTCTACTTTAGTGCATGTGATGTAAGATGGATACCTACCTAAAGATTCCCTTCACGTTTGGAGGCTCAGTATACATGATATTTCTTCCAGTAATTCGTTCTTAACTCTTTGCCTGTCCAAAGTATTTTCATAAGTTTGTCCTAAACGGTTATGCTTGTTTTCAGACTTTTAATTAGTGCTTGATTCATACATTTTGAGTTATATAAAAATTTCTTCTCATAAGCCTAAAGTTAATCTAAAGATTGAAAAAGACTTATGAATATGTGTTGTATAAGATGCATGGACGCCAATGAAATTAGTTCTGCATAATACAATTAAATGGTTAGAATATTCATATAGTGTTCATGTTTAGTGTACCAGGTTCTGTCTTCGATGACTGTGTATCCTGTCTTATGACCCATAATGTTCGTAGAATTTTGGCGAATGATAATATTCAAATTACAAATAACTTCATTTCACTGGAAGTAGACAGACACGAAAATGAAGTACATTTGTCATGTGTTCAAGAGAGCTACCACAAAAACGATAGAGTAACGTTTTAAGGAATTAGCATCCCTGTAATTAGGTTACTCTATGATATTGCGATATATCTGATTCTTCATGATATTCATTGTTCGAATATACACATCCTGAAATAAGATAGGTCACGACGATCTAAGTTATCTGGGCGTATATCATCATCATCATCATCATCATCGTTTAACGTCCGCTTTCCATGCTAGCATGGGTTGGACGATTTGACTGAGGACTGGTGAAACCGGATGGCAACACCAGGCTCCAATCTAATATGTAGATATCAATTTCTAATATAGGTACAGGGTCACACGTTTTCGAAGGGGAGGATTTTAGTGCATGTGAAATCGGCTCCTGTGTGTCACTGTATTTTATTTTGTTGATCACGGAGTGATTAAAGGCAGTGTTGACCTCAGCGAGACTCGAAATCAGAACGTAAAATGGTGTAATTAAATAAATCAATATATTTTGTTCGACGCTCTAACGATTAAGTCATTTAACTGTCTCGTATATGTAAATATTAAACATCTTTTCATCTCTACAGATGGGAGTTAATAGTCCGAAAAATATTAAACTTATTAGCAACATATGTCAAATATTTCAACATTTAATCGCCTCGTTAACATCTTGTAACGTAGCAAGCTATATGAATGATTATAGATAAATTTTAATTTATAAGATCACAACCTCTGCATGTTCTGAATTAGTTAAAGATTTATATTCATGTGGCGTTCATTTTGTGAAACATACCTCAGCTAATCATCACATCATACGCACATTTTCTCGCCTTACCAGAAAGCAAAGCACATATTTTCTTCAGATTTTCCCACTGGACTTAATCATTATTAATTAGAGATATTAGAGATATATTAGCATTGGTTTATTATGCATTTTACATTCATCGAAAAATAACTTCACATATATACCCTTGAAATACTGCTTCTTATAAGTTCATACTCACAGGAAAGCTATGCGTTAACTGAAATTAGAGAAGTTACTGCATTAAACTAATGACACTTATTTCGGGCATGGTGCAGAGGTCACTCGTGAAATCTTTCTCATCTTTCACATCAGTTTGATATAAATATCGTTTTATAATCACAACAAAACAGTTAGAACACATTTCTGTGACAAGTTTAATAACACTACCTATGCTGCTTCTATACGGGAAATTTTACAGATTGAAATAAAATAACAGACAGAGATATATCGTTTGTCAAAGCTGATGTCACTATCTATCACCTTTAAGAAACACATTTAAATATTATTTTCGAGCGTACGGTGTACAATAGCCTTTTAAAAGACACGCTGTAAAAGATAAGTGTATATCTTCATACTCTGTGATTTTTCACGTATTGAGTATCTTTTACATTTGTGACTACAAAAGCACATATAACTCTATAACTGAAAATATTGATAGTCAACATATAAAAGCCTACACTATACACGTACCCATGAGTGAAGGTATATCGGAAAGCATTCAGTAACAGTCTCATTTAAAGACTACAATTAATTTTGAACAAATTTACAATAGGTTTGAATAATACAGAAAGGCATGAAAACATGACTTCATATTATATTACTCAGAATTGAAGAATGCTCCTTTTAACGTAATAGTTCAGCCACAGAATTTCGACGCAAACCATGTGTTGCGTTAATTGTCACCGACATATCAAATATATAAAAACTGCTATTGAAATTATGAATACTTTATCCTTTTTAAGGCAGATATATCATAGATGTTGCACCAAATTTGTATAACAATTCAATTTTTATATGGCTTTAAACGATGACACGGACACACAATCCCTTTGAGCTGAATATATCTAACCCATCTTTATAACATTAATAGCAACGTGTATATATATATTTTATTTCTAATGTTCATCATAAATATATATTTGAATTGCTGATTTCATTGACTATAAAACGCATTATTTTTCTCATAATTTCCTTCCACGGTGCATTGGTTGGTTCGGCAGTAATGTTACAGATACATGGACACAAAAACGAACTTACACATAATACTAATCCATACATAGAGAAACATACGCGCGCACATTGTCACAGACTAAAACTAGTGAATACACAGACACACAGACACACAGACACACACATACACACACACACACGCATACACACACATATATACACCCCGCAATTAAGTACCGAAATATATACAAACACAAAGTATACACACAATCACACAGTATAAGTCTATGTCAAATATTTGTATAGTAGATATGAATATATATGTATATATTAATATACATATATATGAAAATGTGTGTATATAAATATATGCATAAATATGCGTATCCATATGCATAATCTTATGTGCGTGCATGCCTATTCCGTTTGCATTTAGTCATTACAAAATATGCGTATCCATATATCTGTATACATTTTATCTATAGGCACGCACATACATAAACATACACACACACACACTCACCCACATGGATAGATAGATAGATAGAGAGAGAGAGAGAGAGAAAGAGAGAGAGAGAGAGAGAGAGAGAGAGAGAGAGAGAGAGAGAGAGAGAGAGAGAGAGAGAGAGAGAGAGATAAAAGCTGGATTTTTTCAATCATAACCCTGGTCTTCAGGTTTCCAATTATATCATGTTTGAATAAACTCAACCGTGAAACTAAGAATAACGATAAAAGTATGTTTCAATAAAATATTGCTATTTCGTAATGACTAAATACATACAAGTACACATATGAATGTTTATATATACTTAAGTACGTATGTACGTATGTATGTATGCATGTATGTATGTGGTTGTGTATGTGTGTATGATGGACATAAAGTGTTTTCCTAAAGAGGCGAAAGAAACAGGAACGATAAGGAGAGGGAGTGAGATGAAATTAGCAGAACAAATGATAAAATTGAATTCAAAATATAAACACCTAAAAGTAAAAATATGTAAAATGGTTAACTGAATTCAAAAATGCTTCTGGGTGTCAATATAGACGAAGTTAAATTACTGACGCAAGCTAGAATAAAATGTATACAGATATACACGCACCTGAATATACGCATATGTATTTATATGCATTTGTAGCACATATATTATTCAACTAATCCAATAAATACAGACGTGTCAAAAATATCAAATAAGAGGGAAGGAAAAGATCTCATTCAGTATTTGGAAAGTCAGAGGGCACAACAAGAAGGCTATATGAATGTAGGATATCTCACTCTAGTTCTGGTATATGGTCAAAGATTTCTACTGATGCTTATCAAAGTTGCAGATCTTGCATTTACATTGTCTGTAGGTTATATTTGGCTGAGTGTTGTTTACTTAACTAACGATCTTCTTAATCTTGAATCAATATATCTTCTGCAATGGAATATACTAACTCACATATTTGTACGCGTACGAGTGTGGTAAGTGAGCTCCCATACTGTTTCCATTGGTTAATTAGAGTATAATTAAACAAAATACCCAATGTACCAAACCTCAAGCTCGACAAGTCGCGTCGTGGTTATACTCCGCATACATGCCTGCGTTGTGTCGCCCGTAATTTTCACTATTCTCTTCGTTATGATGTTCGCTGGAATCTAAACAGTTAACTCGCCGCTTATTACATTAGTGTCAAGCAATTCTGGCCAATGTAGTTTTGTCGTTAAAGTTTTTGTTCTTTAATCTCATAGCTGCCTTGAGCGGGTATTCTGGCCGTGACTTCCTTGTATGTCACATAGACAATATATATCTAGAACACCGTGATCTATTATTCCCTTACCATTTTCAAGATGGCAGAATGTTATTTGAATAAAAGATGTTTGCTATCTGTTACAAATAATATATCCGAGAAATATATTCGTTGTCTAGACCATTTCAGTATTTATTCCTACAACCCAAATAAGAAATTTCAGTATAAATAGGGAAATTTCACTGTGAAATAGTAAATGGCAGCATAACATGATAAACTCAAGGCTGATTTGACCTTCATTGATCTGTCATTAGCAAACTGAACTGACCATCATGGCGTCACAAAATAATGATATAAACATTTACTGTGACATTTTAGCACACTTTTATCTATATTCTATTTATCATTCTGGCAAATCTTCCAAAGCAATCTCTCAGCATGCTTCCTCTCAATATCGCCAATACTTAACCACGTAATACATTACAATAATTAACTTTACAATTAATTACATTACGAAATATTAATTTATAAGAAATTGAAACTATTCCCCATTGTGGCATTCTCTGATAATTACGCATGCTAAGTTAAATATCTTTGCATACAATTATTGATTCTATTAACAAAATAAGCTCGAAGCCAAGGTAACTTATTCATAACACAGAGACAAATATTTAGGTCTGTTGCTACAAAATTGAGAATACACCAAAGCAAATGAAATAATAGCTAAACAATTTTGTAAAGTTGATACAGCAAGAATATGCAGTTACTTTGGGGCATATGGTAGAGTGCATAGGACGTAGTAAGTGTAAAATATATAGAAATATCGTTAAAAAGAGTGCAGTTGACTTGTCATCAGGAGTGAAGAGTCTAACGTTTCAAACAGTGTCTTTCTTCAAAGAAAAGTTGAAAGGAGAGAAATAAATGAGGCAGCAGAATTTTACATCTAAGATTAAAAAAAAAAATGGTCGCAAATATAGGCATATACATATATGCCAGGTTCACATACAAGGAAATGGATTCAATAATCTAGAAGTCTAAAACAAATCTAATTCAGCATGTGAGCACAATTTGCAAATAATTTTATATGCACAACTTTCATAAACATCTATTTAGCTTCATTGCGTGACTAGACCCTCTCGCTTAATTACCATTTACGCATGTAAACTTACAATCTAGTCATCTGAACACTTCATTATTTTGGTTAATTAACACGCTTTCAGTATCTAATAACTGAAACCAATAAAACAATAGAGTAATTTTATATATATATATATATATATATATATATATATATATAT
>NC_068984.1:67904885-67905898 GCF_001194135.2 Octopus bimaculoides
TATATATATATATATATATATGTATATATATATATATATGCAGTATGGGCATGCACACGAACATGAATATATATATAAAATATAAACAATGAAAAGTTCAGTGTATCCTCCCAATGTTTCATTATCTGTCTCATCACTCTGCTTCGTTTACCGTCTTTCCAGTCAATGGGACATATTTAACTTTCCGATAACAGGATATATTTTTAATCTACACAGAGCCTTGATTGGCTTTTTATTTATTTACATTTTGTCTTGAACTACAGGAACAATGTAATGTAAGATGTCCATGTCCCAGCACTGCAAAAATCACTTTATGTCGAAACAGGCGTTCGTTTTGTATTATTCATAATCTTACTATATCGTCTTCAGTAATTTATTTGTGCCTAGTAATTTAAACAATAAAGAATTTCACTCGCTATTCTCATCTGCGTAAGTGAATAAGGAACCCAAAATTTTTCAGAACAAAAAAAATTTCAACTACAATCTGACGAAGGTACGTCATTCACATCTTCTAGACAGCGGTCAGAATACAGAGTGACTGAAATAGAAAGGAAAAAAGACAAAGACAAAAGAAGATTTATATTTTCCGCAAGTAATCTTATCCAATATTTCAATTTCTGATCAGCTACTCCATAATTTGGGCAGAAATAAAGAAAAACGAAATAATTATCCATCATTTCTATTTTAAGTTACACATAGCTCTGACTTTCTGAACTGAAAACAACACAAAGATGTTGTTTTGCCTTAATTTAATTTTCTTTTTTGCTGAACTGCACAAATATAATATGATGCAACTCTCTGCACTGAAACGACATTCTATACTGAAACAGGCGTCCGGCTTCAGATGCGGCATTGTTATTATTAAATACGTATAGAGAGAATATCAGTTTTACTTCTTTACAGGTTCGTAGTAATTTGAAGAATGAAACAAAAAACAATTTTCATTCTATTTATGTCTGCTTTACAAAGTAAATGAGTGAACACACACACACACACACACACACACACACACA
>NC_068984.1:67905975-67917905 GCF_001194135.2 Octopus bimaculoides
ATATTGGTTCGTTCATTCATTTTGTGTAGAAAGAAGTGGAAGAAAAATGTCTAAATGGATATGGTGTGTGTTCGTGCCTGTGTATAAATTAATTATTTCATCTCCTCAACAACCACAGTTTCAATCTATCCTTTTGAATAACGAAGTCATCATAAAGAGCGGTGTGAAAGGAAATATAATAATGCTGTAAAGTTCAGAGTGAAACCTAAATATATAAGTAATCTCTAAAGTATAAACTCCTACATGAGAGAGAAGAGAAATGTACATCTGAATATACATACGTGTATAGTTTCTCTTAACACAGAAACGACATGGTAAAAGCACTGCAGTTAGGCTTTGCGGAAGAATTATCAAAAGAGAATGAAGATATGTGATAGAAATAAATGGAAAGAAAGAAAGAAAGAAAGAAAGAAAGAAAGAAAGAGTGGGAAAACTGAGAGAGGTGTAGATATACTAGGTGTGGGGAAAATGAAAGGAAAAAAAACCATCAATATATAATATTGTGTCGAACCTAAATCAAATGCTATAGAAATTTCCATCATGATATGAAGCATTAAAAATGCATTTATGGAATGTATATAAAAACAGATATACAAGACATGAACAGAGCATTGCTATTATTTATTGAATTGATAGAAACATTACAGTGGTGATCTGAATATCATACAGTATTTAGTTTCAACCCTTCATGTAAGGAATTCAAACCTTGTCATAATCGACTCTGCCGTTTTTTTTTTCTTCCCCTTTCCAGCTCGATATATGCTAGTAATATATTAAAAACATTTTTTTTTTTTTACATATTATATCTCTTCCATTCAGAAATTGATCCTCTTCATAATATAAAATACATTATTTATTAGTTTTACTTTTATTACGCTACTGAACTCTGTGTCTTTTGAATTCGATTGTGTCACGTTTTTGGAAATACTGTTTGTTCATTTCCTTTTAGGGCTTCACTGCACGGCTATTTTTCTGCGATAAAAACAATTCTAGGTAATAGAGTTAAAATGGAAATATTTTCCGTCGGAATGTGACATGCACTGTTTGAAAAACGTCTACTGTTTCTATGAACAAATCAACCTTCAAACATATTGGCCCGAAACTTAAAGCACGATGTAATTTAATATAACCGATACACCCAATATATTTGTAATCTTTAGAAAGTATATAACTATTTCTATACTTTCTATATACAGTTACAAGTAATAAATTATTCTATCACTTTCATGGACTACAATCGCTACAACATAGCTTCTGATCTTACATTAGAAGATTCAAAATATGGTTACTACGAGAACCCAAATGAAGTTAAGTAAACTTTGTCAGAACCAAAATAGAATTGTTATTTAAACATTTGAGTCAACTTCCCAGAAATCGATTCCAACTGAATCAATTGATTTGGAATAACTCTCTAGGCAATAAATCAACTCCCGGAAATGAGATCAGCAAAGCAAATTAAATATAAATACAATGAACCATTTGAAATTATATTGTTTTTTTGCCGATATAGGAATATTCAATTAACACACTTACAAAAGACATGGGATAAAAGATATGGGACACATAAACTAGAAATTTCTAGTTTGCATATAATTAGAATTCTCAGGAGTCCATTCTAAAAAAGAATGGCTGGATAAAAGAAAAATCGTTTAAAAGAGGATATAAATAAACATAAGATGGTAAATAATAACGCTACAGCAATCGAAATAGCCAAATAGATCTGTACATGAAGAAAGAATACTATTGTAGTTTCCATATTATGCAATGAAGTTCTGAATGTTAAAAAATATACAAGAAAAATAAATACAGTTTATTAATCCGAGCTTCATACTTGGTATCTAAAACGCAGATATTGAAGTAGAAATTTCCATTTCATAAAACCGTCTCAGGGTATGGATTATTTGAGCTGAACAAATTCTAAATACCGACTTAGAATTCTGTCTAGATCATTTCACTTAGATCGCTAAAACCAGCAAGATAGGCATAACGCCACACTATCTGATGTCCTTTCTTCTCTTTTATTGTAACTTAATACAGGTCTCTGGAATCTATTTCCTTTTTTAACTCACGATTTGCTGCCATTTCTTTTGACTCAGGTTCGTAATGATCATCACGACTTCCCATTTATTTGATTTATTGGTACATGTAATAGTCTCAGCTCTCACAACTATATAATAAACTAATGCTAAACAACATTAATGACGTTACTTCTAATTAAAGTATAGTTTATCACTTTCTGGTAAAGATGTACTTTAGAATTTCTAGTTCTGTTAAATGAGTCACTAAAATTTAATAGAAGAAAGTGAAATTGAATAAAAATTAATTTCAAGTTAAACTGGACCATAGAATCAAATGAAAATGGATTTCTTCTGTGTTGAAATATTAGTTTATTTCGAAAATAAGAAATTAGGTCTTCACAACTTTTGCAAGAGAGTTAGTAAAATAAATCAACTGAAAATTTCATTCGAGATTCGAAACCACAAATCTGTTTTTAGTCTTTGCTGAGAATGTAAATGCAGCAGTATGACACTTCTGATTAATAATCGTTGGAATATTTAGCAATATTTTTACTTACGTAACATTGTAACTGTTTAAGTGTTTCTCTTTACTTACTTATTTTGAAACGACTCATTTAACCTAGATAATGTACTAAATTATCTTTGAAGTCCGAGTAACTTATAAATAGTAAATACGATCATGTTGCTTCTTAACTTCACTACACAACATTGTAAAGCGTCGAGTGAACATAACTAGTGCATGACATGCATATGTTTACTTTTTATTATCATCTATTGATTTTGAAGTTAACTGTTCTGCTCTCAAATATTACATTATCCTCAACTTTCGATTTGTAATTTGAGAGCGCTTTCATCTACTCACTTTTCAGCGGTTGTTAGTTTTTATGTAGGATTTTCTTTTTTATATACTTTCTTCTTCAATCAATTCACTTGAAATTTTGTTTTCAAGTTCTCTTTCGTGCAATATTGTATAACGTTTGTTACGTTCGATGTGGTCAGTTTCTCTATTTAGTATAAATGAAAACTTCTGATTAATACAATGCCCCTTGATTTTGAAAACTTGCGCTTTAAGTTTGATGGTGCACTACAGTGAATTGCAGTTCTACAATAGTCAGTTATATGTATTATTCTGAACCGTAAGTACATATGCAATAATAGCTGGTCTATCAACAGCACCTGCAGCAGTAGTGGTTGCAAGTGTCTGTTATATTTAAAAGAAATAAGGTTTTTCTATTTATTTTAACAATAGTGTCATGTTAAATACTACATTACTTTTTAAAAGCAGGATGAAAGCTATTTTTTTCTTTTTCTATTCTTCTTTTCTGCAGTATCGACCTAATCTGCAATCGAGCTAGAGCTACTGGAGTCTGCTGGCTTGTAGAGTGAGTTTGTTTTTGCCTCTCACATGATAGAAAATTTCTTCTGTTGGTAGAAGCAAGGAATCAGTGTAGTAATATTCAGACCGAAGTCAGATCTTTGGTGAGACATAGTCGTTTAGTTGAAAAGGTCACTTCGTAACTTTGTACTTCCGAATTCGATCCCAATATACATTTTAAGACACGAATTTCTAGTATTACATCGTGTCAACCAGAAGCTTGTGAGTGAAATTTTTCTAGACGGAAACGTGTTCTAAGGTCTGTAGCTGTGTTGTGTTTGTTTTGCACGCGAGAGAGAGAGAGAGAGAGAGGGGGGAGAGAGATAGAGAGAGCGTGTGTGTGTGTGTGTGTGTGTGTAGCTACGGTCCGCAGTTGAATCGCAATCAAGAATAACTTGATCTTAGAATGTATCAAAGTTTTGCCAGTGGTTTGGTGGTAGGGGTGCTATTTAGTGGCGAACAGATGCAGACATCCATCCTCTTGGCTCTACAAATAGCGGAACAACTACAGTGTAAGAGTTAGAAATAAAAAAAAACACACGGATGTAACAACACTAGGATAATACCATATTTATTCTTCTTAAGGCGGCGAGCTGGCAGAAACGTTAGCACGCCTGCGAAATGATTAGCGGTATTTCGCCTATCTTTACGTTCTGAGTTCAAATTCCGCCGAGGTCGACTTGGCCTTTCATCCTTTCAGGGTCGATAAATTAAGTACCGTTTGCGTACTGGGGTTGATCTAATAGACTGCACCCCTCCGCCAAAATTTCAGGGGTTGTGCCTAGAGTAGAAAAGTATAATTATTCCTTCTGAATAAAAAGCAACGTTGACAGTGACATTTGAAATCAAATCTCAAACTTCAGAACAAATATGGTAAAGTATTCTAACCAACAATCTTATAATTCTGTCAATCAGCTTAATACTCACACACACACACACGGACGGACGGGCGGACAGACATGCGTATGTATGTATGTATTCTCTTTTTTTTTTCTCTTAATTTTAGCTTATTTTTGGTCGGCAACCTTCCAGGTGGGAAGGTTGTAAAGCAAAGGAAAGTGTCGTCATCTCTCGTGTAATATAAGTATTCATCCTTTAATCGTAAGAACGGTTTACACATTTTGAAGGTTCCAGAAGTCGCGGCCATTTGTAGTTTATGAATTAAGCATCTACGTTCTTTCTCCACAAATCAAAGTTCAGTTGTACTTTGGTCTAGTATATTACCTGTGGCTCCAAGTATAACGGGTTTGAAGCTGAACGTATGTCCTGAATACTGGATCTCAAAATTCTCCCGAGTGGTCCGTAGCTGTCAACCTTCTCTATCATGTGAACAAAGTATGTGCTTCGAACAAAAAATACCACAGTGGATCGAATTCCAAGTGAGTTATGTACCCGAATCAGAAAATAAAAACTACACGAAGGATTGAGTTCGACATCATCTACAAATAAACTTGGGGGCAGTGCTCCAGCTTAGCTACAATCTAAACCCTGAGAATGCGTTATTTGGCCATATTTACTTGTCTCATTTACTGGCCTGGGGCTATGATGTGACACCACCTGAAAGTGTCTAGTGGATCAAATCTACCCCAGTATTTGTTTTATACCTGATACTTATTCTATCTGTGTCTTTTGCCGAACTGGTAAAGAACCCAACACCGATTGTCAATCTATGATAGGAGATAATCACGAAGACAGACACACAGATATACACAGACATACGCACTCAGATAATATATATATATATATATATATATAGGGACGGGGTTCTTTCAGCCGCTGTCTACCAAATTCATTCACGAGGCTTTGATCAGCCCGGTACTGTAGTAGAAGACACTTGCCCTTAGGTGCCGCGCAATGGGACTGAACTCAGAAACATATGGCTGGGAAGCAAACTTCTTGCTACATTTCCACTGCCGAATCATTATGATGTTAATTTTATTCTGGCAAAAGATAGCAATTCAGAAAGTAAACATAGCTGACCATAAGGTGAACATTTTTTTTAAATAATAAACTTAAGCAAAAATAAATGACACGTTTTATTTTGACCTTTGTAAGTACAAATGTGACTGGAATTGGAATCTGAAAGGTAACTATTAGTAACCGTAGATTTTTCTTTTTCTTTACTCTTTTTCTTCTATCACCTTACAAGGTTGAATTTTGTATGAGATAGGTATTATTGGTATTATTTTTATTATTTATTGTATTTAAGTCCATGGGATAAACAGTAAACTTAACCACATTAATTAAGCAAATTACTTCATAATGGGGTGGGTAATTGTGGTGAGAGGTCAAAAACAAAAGAATTAACAATATTAGTGTTAGCATTCATCGATTGCTACTACTTCAAAAGCCTCACTAATAAGCATGGAAGCGACTAATAAACACTTTGAATTCTGAGACATGTTTATAAAGATTCTTAAGCGCAAAATATCTACACACACCTGGACCACTTGTGGCGAGAAACAGAGCAAAATTATTAGCTGTTTTCTAATAAACTCTACAACATCTAAGAAGAGCATTTTCGTGAGTAACCAAATACGTATATGTGTGTCTCTTTCTTTCTTTCTCTCTGTATATGTATTTATGGCAGCAGTCTGATGAATGAACATGTGAAAGTTAAAAGATGTCTATCTATCTATCTATTGTATATCTATCTATCTATCTATCTATTGTCTATCTATCTATCTATCTATCTATCTATTGTCTATCTATCTATTTATCTACCTGTACATATATATATTTATTTATTTATACGTGTATATTATATATATACATATGTAATATATGTACATATATCATATATATACATATATGATATACATAAATATCATATACATGCATATATAATGAAGTAAGATGCAAGAGCCAATTTCAATATAAAATATTACAACTTATCAATGTAATAAATTACATTTGTAACTTAGGGATTATCTACACGGTTGCATTTATACCACCACCTAACTGCAAAATATTAAGAGTACATATTTAAAATTTTATGATGCTTTTCCCGATTAAAAATATTATTTATGAAGAAATATTCAGTTTAGAAATAAAATGAAAATGTAGAAAACAAATGAATTTAGCACTATAATGAAATTACAGAAGAGTTTCTTGAACCACGTTACCGTTTCTTTGTAGGAAAATGATGTACATTTTCTAAACAGATTAAATAAAGACAGAAGTTCCTCAGAATATAAATTACTAGAATACAAAGTAGCTCGGAATTTGGTGATATCCCAAAACTTGAGTGTATGGCACGTTTTATGTACTTCATAAATGATCATTAAGAAATAATCGTCATCCCTGAAGAAAGCTAAAATTTGGACTAGAACATTCTGCTTTCAGCTGATATAATAATTTCCAAGGTTTTCTCTGGGAAAGCGCTAGATAACGATGTTTAATTGGAACAAAATTACAATCTTATCAAATTGACGGCATGATATTTTCAATGCTGGCAAAGTAAGGGAGATAAAACCCTGTATTTTACTTTTCGTCTAACATCAGCCCCCACACTCTTCATTTTAAATTGGCAGTATATCTACTCGCACAGCTTTATCGTTAACAAAGATGTGCATTTCCTGGCTTTTCAGCGATTTCTATTCGCTAATAATAATAAACTTTCGAAACATACAGATGGAAAGACTAAAAGTTAATGAATAGAACTAGATATTTAGCTAATTTACTATTTGAGAATAAATGTATATAATAATAATGCAAGTCTCATTAACCACAAAAAGTTGCTTGCGTTAGCAGTTTCTATTTATACTTAGTGAAAGAAAGTTGACCAGCCGTTGAGATTTTAAATTGCACTCGCTAAATGCAGATACATTAACGCACGAATCTCTTAGAACATTTGAACAGTTTCCCTTAAATTAAGGTTAAAACGAATGACTCACCAATACATTGTAATTACTTGCAAACGAGACAGATCTTTTTGTCCAGAATATCTATTGCCAGGTTATTTCAATTCACATAACAGTGGTGAATATATACAAGGTGAAATTTCCTTCTAATAATCAAACAGTCAGTCGAGAAGAATATATGCTTATTTTTTTCATCTACTTAATGCGAAAGAAACCCCAGCAAAGTACTAAACATTAGCTATTTCAATGAGCCATGAAAAGATTAGATTCACAATTTAGCTACAAAACAACAAACTTTCAAGCCACAGTTCCTTCATTTAATAGATTATAGCAATGAAATCTTCGATTACTGAACTAATTGATAAAAGAAAGAAAAAAGAAAACTGACAATGATATACGCTTTCCTTAAAATGCAGCGTTTATTCTCTCCTTTTCTTACAGAAAATAACAAATGCATGATCATAAAGTACAGTTGCAATATATAAGATAAGGAGTTTTTATATGTGGTTTTCCAAACGCATTATACGTTACTATTCCTAATTACAGTATCAATTCTGTAAGACCAGTTTCTTTCAGTACACTACTTAAATAATAGTATCTAATTCTTTTTTCTGCCGCTCTTTCCATTTACGTTGTAATCTAATCGCTTCGAATTAAAAAAAAAATGTCATATTCCTTTGTAGTATTTTCGCCTCATTGTCCGTTGCTTAAGGTGAGTTGAAAGAAAATAATAAAACAAAATGATAAAGCAATAAAGCAAAGCCTTCCATGTTTTACCACCTAATCACATTGCCACTACTACCACTTCAGTATATACACCTTCCCCTCTTCCTCCTCTAAAGAGAAGAAATATGCTTTTCTTTTCTCTTCGGCGGTTTTATTGAGTTCTATTTTTTCTCCTAAATTTTCCTCGTTTTCTTACATGTTTCTTTTTTCTGATTATTTGTAATTATTTCTGTTAATTGTGCTTTAATTATGATAGTTCCTGGCAAACATGGTAATATTTTCTTCTAATATGGAAATATTTAATTAAATTTCAACTAATTCTTCGAAAGAAAAGCAGCTTTATTTCCGTTTATATCTTTAACAACAGTGTTCAAATTTGTATTTCAGATGCAATCGATTGTCAAAGAAATGGATAAATTAATTTCATCATGCAACAATAGAAAGTACATTCCAATTTGTTCTGTCAGAAGGGATCAAGAGAAAATGTAACTTGTCTTTCTCTTTGAATCTTTTTTTCGGTCAAAAGAAAATCAATTGTATATGCTAGCTATTCAACTACTATTAGTAGTGGTAGTAGTAGTAGTAGTAGTAGTAGTAGTAGTAGTAGTAGTAGTAGTAGTAGTAGTAGTAGTAACAGTAGTAGTAGTAGTAGTAGTAGTAGTATATCACATAAGTCAAGCGGACATCTATCAAACTATCTATTTTTCTGTATCTCTCCTTGGAAGCGCAGGCGTGACTGTGTGTTGAGAAGTCTGTTTTCCAACCACATGGTTCAGGCTTCAGTCCCAATGTATGGTACCTTGGGCGAATGTTTTCTACTATAGCCTCAGGATAACCAAAGCCTTTTGAGTAGATTTAATGACGGAAACTGAAAGAAGTCCACGGTG
The DNA here is from genome assembly GCF_001194135.2 of Octopus bimaculoides. NCBI lineage: Eukaryota > Metazoa > Mollusca > Cephalopoda > Octopoda > Octopodidae > Octopus > Octopus bimaculoides. The sequence continues at coordinate 67,914,845 of NC_068984.1, forward strand.
TGTGTGTGTGCGCGTGTGTGTGTGTGTGTGTGTGTCTGTCTGTCTGTCTTTGTGTCTCTGATCTCCACCACCGATTGACATCTGGTGTTGATATGTTTACGGTTCCCGTAACTTAGCGTTTAGGCAAAAGTGACTGATAGAATGAGTACCAAACTTAAAAATAAATAGGTACTTGGATCGATTCGCTCGACTATAGCTCTTCAAGACCGTGCCTCAGCATGGTCGCAGTCTAATGACTGAAACAGGTAAAAGATAAAAGATATACATATATTAGAGGCGTATAAATCTTGGAAGTATATATATATATATATATATATATATATATATATATATATATATATATATATATATATATATATATATATATATATACACACACACACACATATATATATATATATATCCAAGCTTTTCTCCTATATTTTCTTTGTTTGCGACTGTGTTCTACTTGCGAACATCTGCGCTCTCACTGAATTTAGATGACAGTTCATTTAATCAAATATCTCTCTCCTACAGACAATCTACAGTTTCTGAATCACGAGTAATGTTAGCCTGTTTTATTGTTTTGCTTTCAATCTTTAAACATTGGCACAGAAATCACATTAAACTTACTTTATTTCATTCATGTCATCCTACGTATTTCCATTTCTTTGCTATAGATGAGATGCGGATGTTTAAACAACATTGCCAAACGCACAAAACTTCTTGCAAATAAATAGGTCAACCGGCAGATGCCAGTGAAATTAGTGCTGGTCAGTGTAATGCTGTTATTTTACCTTATGTTCCCAGAAAATAACATAAAGATAGTAAAGATAATATTTAGCGTTATCCATAAACAGCTGGAGTCGTAAACTGAATTTTAGTAGTTTCTTGCGGTGAAATGTACAGAAAACTTCCAGAAAAACAATATTTCTTCACCATCAACCTATTGGTAATAAATGAATACAAAACATCAGAAACTCTGTAAACATATTTTGTTTTCCTTTATTTGTGCTTTGCTTTTATTTTTAAAATGGCATAAAATTAGATATTTTATCTTGTTTTACGAGTAGCATATATATCTCGTATTTACTTGAAATAACATAAAACTGTAACAATAAACAAAAGATCTGCAGAGATCTCATAGACTCAATACATTAAAAGACAATAATTTTAAATATTCATTTAAATTCAGGTCCCGGAAGTACGAAATAAATGAACTCCATTGAATTTTGTTCTTTAAACAGATTAAATATTATTTCTCTATATATATGTGATTCATAAAAGTTTATATTTTACGATGCATATCGTCTATTTAAACTGGTATACATGTGTAGTCATTTGAGTTTAAAATGCAATGAAAACAAAATGCTATTTTAGTGTAATATAATCAAGAATGAACTGTTTAATTTTAAAATAGGCGAAATAGCTTTAACCTAATCCACCAATTCATATTTTCTTCATATTTTACGTTCTTCGAAAATAGGGATTTTGCGATTGTCATAAATAGAATTAGTTTAACTCTTTGTCTGTAATGTGTGTCACATGTGATAAGCAAGAGATATTTCCTTGGCGTTCCTGTATCATATATAGTACACATTCGCAATCGTTTCAACCACCAGAGTAGCTTGGAACTTATGGAAGGAAAGTTTTATATTACCCCGAGCGTATAAATGAAGGTCTAACTAAAAGTCTGAAAACCAACCCTGATGTTTTGGACAAACTTATGAAAATACTTTGGACAAGCAAAGGGTTACATGTTTTCAGAAACGAAATGAAGTTTGGGATATTTTCGAATCGACACAGCAGAACCAATGTTTTGGAAAATCTCACAACAAACATAGTTTTTCAACATCGTTGAAGAGATGTTAATTCCTCGTTTTCACATTTTTCTTTCCAAAGTTTGCTATTATTTTCTCGGCCTTCGGATGTTTTTCAAATTTCTGTTTGCATTTGTGCATCACTCGTTTTAAATTTTTCTTCGTTTGAATTTGCTCTTAGCCGTAATACCTGGGTTTCCAGTTTTTTCTCAAAGTTTTTGTTGTTGTTCGGGTTCATTAGCGATAGGTTTTATTTGTAGCTTCTTTGAGAGGATGACCGGTGTTCATTTGAGCCATTTTTCATACATTTCCGTTTTGCTATTATTTTTAATGAAGTTCCAGAAGGCAAATTTACGGGCTGTGAAGTTTTGGTTCCATATATGTTTAATAGTGTTTTCGACTGCACAGGTTTATCGTTGCAGATTGATGTCATCTTCTTGTTCAGTGTTTGGATTTTGTTCCGGCTTCTGAAGCATCACTGTTTCTATAGTTTTACATAACGGGTTAGGGGTTTGAACAATTGCCGTTTCTTCCGGTTTTCTTCCTTCAAGTGTTTCCTTATGAAGGTCTGTAGCTCGTCGGTTTTGCTAGATAGGACAGTGAGCTTGGAGATCTTTTTCAGTTCTTTTAGTATCTCTAGGTTCAACGTGTTTTCGCATTGGTCGAGGTTTTGTGGTATTTTCGTCCTTTGTGTGGTGAGAATACATAGAAAACAAAGTTATTTTATTCCACACTGGTAGAAATATAGGAAAAAATGTAAGTTGAAAATGCACTGAACCTGTTGCCCTTCTAAAAAGGCGAACGCACGAACGTAGCGGGAAACGTATAAAACGTTATAAATTTAATCATGTGTTCATTGTCTACAAATACTTGATAGAAAACATTCAGAGCATTGATTGTTTGACTTCTTCAGTCAACTGTATCAGCCTTAACTTACAACACCAAATATCATCACTTGATACTAACACACAGACGTAGCGGGGAACCTACAAAAATTTCTAAGACCAGTCATGTGACTATACTCTACCAATCAAATCCTATTGAAAACATATACTAATTTGAGCTATGAACTCCCTATAAAAACAGGGCAAACTTCCAACACTATTCAGAAGCAAGACAGCTGCAACACAAGTCACGTCTTTCTTTTAAACTATTTGAAAATCAATGTAAACTGTGAAAGTGGTTAAAACTTTAAATATATTAATAAAAAATACTTTAACTGTTATCAGTGCATTTTCAACTTCTATTTTTCATATATATAT
>NC_068984.1:67918365-67921947 GCF_001194135.2 Octopus bimaculoides
ATATATATATATATATATATATATATATATATACTAAAGTCAGTTGGGTGTGAAGTTGAAGTATTCCCAGAGAAGCACTCAACCCTCATACTGGGCTATCAACAATGTCGGGATCCAAGCGAAGACCGGCATACTTCTGGTGTAGAACATGCAAGTTTCACGGCGAATATACCGTCATGTGTTTTGGCGAAGAGTAAATAACCCAGAATTTGTGCGTAAACTGGCGTTGTAAATAGTGATAGTACGGAAACACGTCTAACTTATAATTAAAGATGTGTTAAATAACTTTCTTTTCTTTTCATTTGTATATATATAAACACATACAAACAGGCCCAGATGCATACATATACATACATCTATCCATATACATACATACATACATACATACATACATTCGTAAGTGGGATTTGAAAGAGAATTGACTATGGGAACATACTGAGATTAGTTGCAACTGGTAGGCTGAAATGCCAAAAGATTCATTCTTTAAAAGTTCGAAAATTTTTACTCTTAATTTCTCAATAAATAAATAGATTAAAAGAAATGAAGAAAAAAAAGAAAATGTTGAATCTGGCGTGTCAAACTGAAAAGATCCGCAGTCTGAAAATGATAGCGTGAATCTGTCAAATAGCGGTGTGGAAACAATTTTGTATATCAAAGTAAAGAACTATGACAGCTGAGTCTCTTCTACAAAAGCATTGATACATGCACTTGTGCACATATAGTTACGCGCGCACACACACATGCACGCACAAACATACGCACACACATTTAATCACACTAGCTGCTCTCAGTCTTAGAAATGGTATTTTGTAATAAAAATACGAACCGGGATTACGAATTAGATACTAATTTGTCATTAAAACAATCATCAAAATACCTTGCTTAGAGATAAAAGTCATTTGAAATATGAATGTTGGGAAGTTAATCAGTAAAAATTGTAATCGGAGAAACGCTTTTAATTTTACGAAGGAAATTTCAAAGAAGTAATAGTTGTAGTTACAACACGTGAAATATAACCATCTCATTAACGCCTGTGTGTAATTGTTCAATTTATTGAACAGTCACATTCACACGAGAATTTCGCGGCTGCGTGAAAAAAATGTAATCGAATGATAATAGATATATCTCTGTTTAGAGAAAGTCACTTAAGACATTTACCATTAATAAGCTATTAATGATTTCCAAACAAACAAAATCCAAATAAATCTAAGTTAGAAAATGAACGCTTATGAAAAAATTGTAGTGTAAAAGGACATTGTTCTTGTTATTGTTGTTATTTTCAAAATTAGAAAATTGTTGCAATCTTTAGTACATCGTATTTCTTCTTTAATTACCTAAATGGGTGAAATTTAGTCTGATAGATGCGCACGCATATATGTGTGTATTTGTATGTAGCTGCGGGTGTAGAAAGCTTTTCACTTTCAAAGTATGTTAATTATAAATAATGAGCTTTTCTTTAAATTTAGAAATTACAGACAAATAACAAATATTTACCATCGGTGTATTCGTCTAAAATTTCTTAAGCAACTAAAAAGAAGTATTCTAACGAAATGGGGCAATAAATATCTACTTTTTCAATGGCATAAATGTTTTGGTTCGCTACTGCTATATAATAAAGAATTATACAGTTCTTCAGTTTAGATTACATTAACAAAGAAAGGGAAATGATGTGGGCACTTCCTTAGCTGCAGAAGAAAGAACTAATAGCCAAATTTCTACAAACATTGCTTTGTTCCTGTAGCATACTTCATCTCTGATGAGGTATAACATAGGAACAAAGGAATGCAAGCAACATAGATATTTCAGAGGTATATAGACATGAAGAGGTGTCAAGCTTATAACAATAAATAGTCTATGGATATGAATTGCTGTCGGTTAATTTGAAATGATGCTATATATCGATACGTGTCTGGGTGAATAACTCTCTAAGTGAGGTCGGATAATTCAAAAGTGAAAGAAAAATTGTTTGTTGTCATAATATATATAAGTCAAATAATATAGCCAAAGTTAGAGTTCATATTGTTATTTTCTTTTTTATTTGTGCAGATAAAATGATAGGAAAAGATTATTTTGATTATAAATCTCAAGCTTTAAACTGGATTTAATATGTTCTGCTGGCATAGAACAAGAATACCACAATCTTATTCTGTTTAGTTTGCTTTATTTGATATGTAATATGTGATGCATGAAGAAATACGTGTAAACCACTCTACAAATGATCGAGTTATGCAATGTTAAGTAACACAAGGTTGATGTTTACCTATTGGGAAAATAGAGAAGCTGTTCTAGTTCATCACAGTTTTCTTTTCTTTTATCTTGTATTTTTAAGTTCTTAATTAGAAGTTTATAGATATGATAATGTAGATAACTGATTAATATACTGTACAGTATCAACATTCTTTTATTCTTGTATCTATTTCAGCTTCTGGACCGTAGTCATGCTGGGGCACCGCTTTGAAGGGTATTAGTGGAATCGACCCCAGGGCTTATTTTATACTTTTGCCGAACCTCTAATGTACGGGGACGTAAACAAAATTAACTCAAGCGATAATGAGAGATAAACACAAAGACTCAAACACACACACACACACAGTCACTCACACATCATACGTACGTAGGACGGGCTTTCAGTTTCCTTATAGCAAATACACTCACAAAGTTTCATCGGCCCTGGGGTATAGTCGAAGACACTTGCTCAAGTTATTACGCAATGGGACAGAAGCCGGAACCATGTTGTTGGAAAGCAAACTTCATAACACATAGCAACATAATTTGTTTAGTGTGATTTTTGTTGGTTTGATACTTTATAAACTTACGTATGTTTCGGCCAAAAATAGCACCACCTGATAGAATCTATTATTTTAAAGTCAATTCTTGTGGTACCATAGCCCATTCCAGTAAGGAGTTGTTGTTGACTTAGACGAATCCTTGTATAATACAGTCTCAAGAATTTTCATCCAATACATACCATAATGTAAAAAGCAAATGCAAAAACAATAATAATTTCCCTTCTTATAGAATCACGGTTAGCATATTTAATTGGGGTAAGCCACACTTAAAAATATGAGAAAACGCTTCTGTTCTCCCACATTTTGATGATATAAGTAATATTAATGAATACCTTTTTAAGTGTAGACCATCTAATGGCTCCAATGTGTTTATAAATATCTACACACGTAATAGAATAGTGGTTACAATTCCATCTATTTTCACTACACCTCTTTTTACTGAAGGAGCCTATGTTTATAGCAAACTAGAAAATGCTATTTAGTTGTGTCTAGGGACAGTCATTATACCAATATTATTAACACATGCACTGGTTCGATTCCACTCTTTTATAATTAGTCAACTGGTTAAATATCTAACTAACTAATCGTTTGTTTGTTTAAATTAGCTATACAGTAAGTCATTTGTTTTGTGCTTGTTTCTCAAAGCTCTTTCATTGAAATTTGCAACCTTTTCAAGGACTTTTCTCTTAGTCTGTTGCGGAGGCCTCGTTTGTCTGTTTGAGATCTTATTGTGTACGAGTGCATGTGTGTGTGTGTGTGTGTGGGCCAGTGTGCACGTGTACTTGTGGACGTA
>NC_068984.1:67921957-67924873 GCF_001194135.2 Octopus bimaculoides
TGTATGTATTTATGTATGTATGTATGTATTTATGTATGTATGTATGTATGTATGTATGTATGTATTCTTCTGCGTATCCCTGCGTCTATGTGTGTGCGTGCTTGTGTGTTTGTGTATGTTACTTATTTATTTGTTTTGGATATTTTTCAAAACCTTCCAGGATTTACTGGCTTGATATCGTATCGTTTAATTATTTTCATAGTAATATTTATATTTATCTAACAATATATATGCGGAAGTAAAATTTGCATCGTGTAGATTGTTACATACTGTCCTACAAAACCTATGTATCTGAAAAAATTAGATTTAATGCGAGAGAGTAATGTATCCAGATTACTGTAAGGGTAAGTTGTACATTGAAATTATGTGTATCCTATCATTTATTTGCAAGAAGTTATTTGCGGATAGGCAATCTGACGTTACTCATAGATATTTAGTAGTTGTTTCTAAGGTTTGGTCAGCAAATATTTTCCTATGAAGTAACAGGCCAAATATATATGAAAACAAAATTGATTTGGGAAGTGAGTACACTATCTGAATATCTATTGATTACAATACAAGTTATTGCATTTTCCTGCGAAGTTTGAGAGAAGACCCGTGATTGGTTATATTGAATGTGAGGCATGAATTTAATACGGTCTTTTAATGAAAGATGAAAATTATAACAGCACACATAAGATATTCATTATTAAATCTCTTTGAAAAATCACATAATTAATTAAACATTGCCTTTCTCATCTTGTCTTCTTCATTCATTAAATTTTGATTATTAGCCATGTTATTGCGTTGTGTGCACGCATATGTGATGGTGGTTCATAAAATAGATTTGTCAATAACCATCTGCTAAATAAAATATTGCGATGTAGCGAAATATTTTAATTCTGGTATCTAATTAAAATATTTCTTTTGTATTTCTAATTCGTAGTCATTATTAAGAAAGAGAAATTAACGAATACTCTAAGTATATGCATTACATTTTATTATGCATCTTGTATATTTTTCCTGGTCGATGTTAGCATATGTGTTAACTTATATGTGTAAGTAGATGTGGATGAGTGTGTTCGTGTGTGTGTGTGCGCGCGCGCTGTATACATACTTAATGTAGAATACATTTTCTCAGTCAGTAGCTGTAGCAAACATTTGTTATATTCTTTCAAAACTAGATTTAGATTTCACTGGCATTTGCAACATAAGCTCTTCTTTACTGCGTATCTACAATTCGACGGAAATATTTACTCCCGAAAAAGTAATTCTCAACATTCCAGTAATGAAATAATGAAAGACTAGATGCACCGATAAGAGAGAAAAAATGCTGAGAAACCATTATACCTACATATATGTCTGTGTATTTATATAAAAATATTTACATATATTTTTTATATACACACACACACATACACACAGACACACATATATATAAATTGTGTAGTATGTATGCGTGTATGTATATGTATATATATATATATATCTTGTAAAGGTGTCGTGTTGCTTATGTCAGTGTTTCTGTTATATTTTATGAAAAATATTGAATATTCTGATTCTACACCTGCAAGTTGATAAATTAATCCCACGCTCAGATGTTATACAACAAATAGGAGATATAGAAAATGCCAACAGATGTAATAAAGACGTAAATTTCAATAATATTGGAAAACACTGTTGAATAAATCAATCGAGAATAGGAAATATATAAATAATTAAATAAATATATAAATGATAAAAAAAGAAATATATGTTGTAAATATATAACTAATGAAAAATATATATATATGAGATAAAAAAAATAACTGATGCTATGCAGAATCTAATCTTAGGTAAGTATATCTATCTTTGAATCAAATCGTCAAACATAAGTATCGGATTTTTTTTCACTGACGAGTATGAATGAAAAGTGAGCAAATATTTCAACTTGATAGCATTCTGGAACTGCTTAAGCAGTATCACACTACATTGTGATGTGTTACTGTTATTGAACTATAAGAGTAATATTCCAAAAAGCTCTAAGGTAGAAAATCGTATCTATTTCTTTTGCTGTATACCGTTTTGTGTGAGTATTTGAGTATGTGTATGTCGTACGATGTAAAGAAAACCAAATAAATCACTTCTATATATTCCGATAAAACTGCATATAGGAGAATAACATCATGTTATCAAATGTGTGAATCATAGAAAGGTTTTTGAGAATATCTTCTATTTAGAATATTACTCTTGCTGCTGTTGTTTCTGTAGAAATCACTCTTGTGTGATTGGTGAATTTAGGCCATACCTACTTGCTTCTTTTCACTAAACTCCCTCCCCAAACCTCTCTTTTATTCGTAACCAAAAATCTGGTTGTTGTTGTTGATGTTGACTGTATTATTATGATTTTCTATTTTTACGAAATACGAATAACGCACCGATAAGCTGAGAAATATTTTCTTTCAGTTCATGAACTAAGATGCCTGTATTCATTTGAAACGTTAGCTTCGGTATAATTTAATCTACAACGTTACCTGAAAGTTTGTATCGGAATTGGGTAATCTAATAACAAAAGAAATCACACAGAGACACAAAATTATTCTGCGGTTCACGGGATATTTAATTTTAATCCTCCTTATCGAACTCCGTTGAAAGTTCACAAATGAGCGGGTCCATAACATACCCCAACCTTATCGTTGACAGGGGAAACGTGGCAAAGGAAACTGTCGACAATGACTGACGTACAAATAATGAGAAGTATCAGTACGCACAGACACACACACACACACACACACACACACACACACACACACATAAAAGCTCGTGTATATATATTTAAATGTGTGTAGATATATATACGCACAGTCACACATATGTATATATATATTTACACATATATACATATATATATATACATTTAAATTCATATATATGCATATACGTACATCTACAAAAAAT
>NC_068984.1:67925070-67925975 GCF_001194135.2 Octopus bimaculoides
TATATATATATATATATATATGCATCACAATCACAAAACCAGACGAGAGCTTCTCTCCTGGTAAAATCTCACCATATTGTGTGTTCTAAAACCCTTTCCACTTTTAAGCGATGATGTATATTTAGTTTTTTTACATAAATATTGCTTGATGTTTCAATTATGTGCCCGTGCGCGTGTGTGTACACATTTTGAAAGGAAAAGCGTGTTAGAGGCTTAAGCTTCTCTTACTGTGTTCTATGTGGCCGATTATTCAGACGATTGGAAAGGAATACAGAATCACATAATTTACCCCCAAAATATTCGTAATAGCCTCGAAATATAATTCGGTATTGAGATTTGGTTGACTGCCAAATAAAAAAATCTTATAAAATCCTTTTCAGATTCGTCTATTAAATAGGTGTATGCACAATTCGTAAAATATTCGCCTATTCATATGCAAAAGCAAGTGATATTTTCATGTCTGCAGCAATGCATATGTAAAACAACACAAAAGCCAAGAAGGGCCTATTGTTTTACAGTTCATGAATATGAATGATTTTTCTTTTCAATATGTGAATGCCTATGTAATATACAAACTCAAGTTCATGCATTGCATATCTATCTATCTATTTATCTATCTAAATATCTATCTATCTATCTATGCAGATACATATGCGCGTGCACACACACACCTGTGAGTGCGCGCGTTCATGTGTGCATATATATGTATATATGCATATGCATATAAATTACGCATATATTCATATATCTATGCATGTATGTGTGTAGATATATACATATATATAGATGCATATTATGTACATAAATCGATATATGTATATAGTCAGATATACAGATAAAAGGATACTTAAGTACATACACGTTCATATATATATATATATATATATATATATATATATATATAT
>NC_068984.1:67925985-67931763 GCF_001194135.2 Octopus bimaculoides
TGTGTGTACGTATATATATATGCATATATGTTTTTTTTTCATATGCATACGTACATACATACATACATACATACATATTTATATATGGGTGATTTTTCATCAAAGCTCTAAGTACTTCATTAAAGTATTTTTCTCTCTCAAATTCAAGTTACAATTTTTATGATAGTATTTTTAACGGGATAATATCCACTGGAAATAGTTTATTTTGCTAAGGCATCCACACATTCGCACATCTAATTGAAAATAATTATTTGCCTCATAGACTATCATTTCAACCATACATATTCATGTCCGTTTGCTCATTTATATATAAATGTATCTCAGTAATTTCATGACTTATACATTTATCAAAATAGCGTAATTAATCATTTTAAAAATTAATGTCATCTCACAACTTAATAACAGTGTGAGCATAAAATTGATTATACTCCAGTGTTTATTTTATTGATTTCTAAAGCTTTGATTTGATATATGCATGCACGTACATGTACATAAGTATATACGGCTTTACGTACATACATACCAGCATACAAATGAGCATCCTTACATATCCATCTATCAATGCATAACATCACATACTAATAATACTCATAATTAGTTGTCTGGTCGTGGTATCTTATGCTCTTTTTCCTTCTTTGGCAATCTACTACTTTTACTGCATTTTCTCCTATACAATTACAACTAATAATTTACCTCTCTACCATCACCTCCTGCAATTTCTCTTTCTCTATCTTCTTTTGTCTTTTATGAAGTCGATACTTCCTATTTTTACAATATTCAAATGTTTCGCCACCGCTCTAAAAATTGCTTTATTTTCAGCACTAGTGCATTACCCGTCACATGGTCGGTAATGTTGCAAAAAAATATTGTTTATGAGAGATACACTGTATAAACAATGGGGTGGTCCGGGCTAGAACGTCTTGATCATTGGTCTGCTTCATCACAGCTGACTTCGATTTTAAAATATGAGCTCAGACGTTTTTATGCAGTCCTGAATTTCGTTACACGACTACGTGTTCCTAGGTTCGGTCCTACTACACAGTCCCTTAGACAAGTGTCTGCTACTACTGCTCAGATTGAATGAAAGTTTTATGAGGGATATTTGATTGATGGAAACTTTGTAGACGCACATCGGAGAAACTGTTCAGATTCGGCAGTGGTATATCTAACTCGTTACTCGTTTAAGACCCACTTTCACTCGGTAGGATTTGAAGTCAGAACCGAACTGCAAGCGGAAGTCAATAATGTAAAGTGATTTATTTGGTTTCATGCGCAACATTGCCTTCTAATATCTATCCTTCTGAATCTTAATATAAGTTTCTTATATCAGCACCAGTTGAAACTTTCATTGTGAAAAGTAAAGACTGTTTAAGGAAATCCATGCATATCACTGGAAGATATAATATTAAAAGTGCAAATGAAGACATAGAAACTCGAAACCGGTGAGATTTTATACCAGAAGGTAAAAATAGCGTTGAATAAGACACTGCAAGAAAATCTCTTCTTTAACGTGCTGTTCCTGCTACACACCTTAAGGATTTAAAATTTGTTTCTTACAATATCATGCATTCTAGAGGCGGGATGCAAATCGAATTCATTAATCATCCTTACTATTTTATCTGATATTTAATTTATCACCCACATAATACTAAAAGTGAAAGTCGATCTTAGCAGGGACTTCCAAAGCAGAATCGCCTCTGCCTTCTCACTTGTCTATGTCTTATTGTTCATAAATGTTTGATCCCAATTTCTAAATCATTCTCTAATCAAATTTTCCTTACCCTACTAGATCAGTTGCATTTCCTTTAATAATTTATCTTTCGTTTATACGCAGCAAAGAAAACGAGTTCACACTGCGTATGATTTGATGTATGCTTAAACTTTTATAGGTTTATTTTCAGATAAATACATTTCCACATAACTATTTGCTTCTACCCTTCACTCAGATATAATTACATTCGAAATTTGAACATTAACAATGTTAAAAAAAAAATCGAAATAATTTCAGGCTGACTCGAAGCGATTTACCTAATCATCCTTTAGAATAATTCCAATTAGATATTTAAGATGGCTACCTTCGTCATTTTAAAACTACCTTAGGGCTATTTGCAATAATCATATTACCTTGTATTTTTTTTCTCTGACAGATTACTAATTATTATATTTTCATGTGATGCTTCTACACCTTACAAAAGTTTTCGAATGTTTATTTTATACTTATACTTTATTCCTCGACCAATCACTGTTATTGATATCAGAACGCTTCCAGCGACAGATAGCCTGAAATATTTTCTTAATTTTCGTCTATTTACTTGCGGATGTATTTGTTTAGATATTTATACGGTTGATCTTAACTTTACCACTATTGAGATAAAGACACGCAGAAAAGGACTGGCGCTTTGCCAAGAGACAAAAAATACAAATGTTGATAAGATGTATAGTAACTTTGCCAAAATCTCAACTATTAAACTTAATACTCTGATACAAACTTAAAAAACTTTCTTATTTGATTTAAATTTATAAAGACGGCTTGTAGTATGTTAGTATTAATTTACCCTTCGAGTTAAATATATTTATTCAGATACACATCGTAAAGGAGATTGCCACGACGTAGTAGAATCATTGAAGACTACGATCATCAGATAACTCCTCTTGAGAAAGTCTTCATCGACACAGTATGAGATCTCTCAGTTGTTTTCCTTTCATAAAACAGTCCCAAACAAGATGAGAAGCCACTCCACATTTGGGACTATGAAGAAGGAGAAATTAAGACGAAGTGAATGAATTTTATTTCAAGTCTAAAGTTAATTCATTTTTTTTCGCTTCAATTTCTCCTTCATCATAGTCCCTTGCATTAAGTAGATTCTGACCTCGTTTGGGATATTCTAATACAAAATCTATCTTGAAAAGTTCCACACTGTCTCTATGTTCCCACCAGAGAAGAATTTAAACGTGCAAGCAAACGGATACTCATCCGTTTCCACCGTTATTGCTGCTATATGCAATATACCGAATGTTTAAAGATGGACTTACAATTCATTGCCATGATCAGAGACATAGCACAGTTTCAAGGACAGAAAACGACGGTATATTATCCTTTTCCTGATAATTGGCACATCTGAACCATATAGTAAATACAGTAAATATTAAGGGTATACCTTAGGGTATACTAAGTAATTCTCAACAAAAGGTATGAACGCTATAAGACTTTATTGACACATAGTATAACAACAAATGTGCATGTATATAAATAATATGTATATATATTTATTATATATATATATATATATATATTCTCATTATATAATGAGCTCGCACGCTTTCTATTACTGATGCATGTAATGTGTGTGGTTCTTCCCACCTCTAGCGTATTTACTGGCCACAGAAGACTACGGGTAAAATTATTGTTTTGTGACTGTGTTAGAGTTTCTTACGTAGTTTCGTTTTAATATTTAATCTGATTATTGATCCTGTATCTAAATTCATTATGTTTTGCAGTGGAGTGGCAACTCTTATTGCAATAGATTCTTTGTGCCACTAGTGAGGGCTTGATGAACTAGAATGACCGAATACGTAAATTCATCTCACAAGCTACGGCTAAAATGTACGAAATCTCTATTTCATGGTATTTACCATAATTTACAGGTAAAAAAAGGAGCCCTTGGAGCTGAAAGCGCATGAAATGGACGAGGAATTTCGAGTCCTTACTTGGCCAGAACGTACTGCAGTGCATGAAAAAACATAAAACAACGGTGTAGATGGTATAGCTCCTTAAAGGTAGGAAGCAGATGTGCTACAAACACGCAAATGGGTAACACAAGCGCTTAGTGAAATATGGGATAATGGTTTAATATCTGATAATGTTATAACAGCAATGATATAATGAAACACCGTATTATAATGGAGTAGTAGTGTAATAATAATTAAAGTGAAGCCAAACCTGGTTTCTCTACTCAGAGAAGAACAAGCAAACTTTAGTGAATGTAGATGAGGAGGCAGTCAAATATTTACTTTCAGCTGTTTTATACTGCAATCAAATGCCTGATGATAAATATTTGACTATCACACTATCACACTATCAACTTTGAGCCAAAATTTTATATCGTTTTCCCACAGAATGATTATTTAAAATTATGAGAAAAATGTTTAATATATCTCAGAAATTTGTTGATATAATCAAGAACATTAATGAAAGCATTATTTGTAAAGTAATGGTAGACGGTGATCCAAGCAAACTTTTACACACACGCACGTACACACACATGTATTTACGTATGCATATGTAAATATATGCACGCACAAGCATACATAAGGACAGATACCATTTCTGTTTGGTTAATGATTTTGTGACGAGAAGAAATTATGGAACAGACTGGGTTAATTAAGTGACTTGGATTATACAGATTATAAAGATGACATCGAATTGATGATCGTAACTAATGGAACCGATGCAGGAAAATCTAAACAGCTCAGTTACTGACCGAAAGAAAGCTGGATTTGTAATTAATAAATATAAAATAAACATAGTGAGGTTTCAGAAAAACAATGGCCTTGATTACTTTGTAGAACGAAAAATTATTGAAGCCAGGAGAGACTATAATTATTTAAGAACAATTGCATTTATATATGATTCTTCCTTTCAGATAGAATTTCAAGAAAAGCCAAAGAATGCTGAACAAGTAACTGAGAATGTGGAAACTAGTGTGCATTTCAAACAAAATATCGTCACATGCAAGAATGAAATGTGATATTATTCTTGTTTGAAAAATGTGAAAATGAAGTCTTGAAGAGAATATTGGGAATCAGTTTTGACAACAGTACATGACTAATTAAAGGCTGACTTGGCTGTTGTGCTCATGATCGTTAGATCGTAGGTTCGCTTCCCTGATTGGGCGGTGCGTTCTGTTCTTGAGCAGAACACTACGTTTCACATTGCTCCAGTCTCCCTTCGATCAGGGGGAAATGTTGGCCTGCTCACGTAGCCGGCAGGGTGGCGTCAATTGAAAGCTAAAACAATGCGCAAGAGCGCATTGTGACCAGCGATATATAACAACATCTGATAGCCTGGTCGGTCACATAATCGGGTGTGACATGACTAATGATTCCATAAGTGATATTGTTGACGAAAGGTATGCAAATATATTTGTGAAACTTTAAATATGGGAATGGATAAGCTATGTAGCCTGAAGAGAAAGAAGTTTTATGAAATAAACTCACAATTAGTGATATAAAAAAACGTACAACACGTGAAGAGTAAGAAAAGTGTAACTAAAAGGAGCCATGATAGTTGTTGGGGAAGCTAAATGGAAGAACAGGGAAGAAACATCTTGAAACGAATATATACATATATAACTTGAATATATAACGAAAGAATATGACGTGAATTTAAAAGAAATCTGAATGTGAGAGAGTGCACCAGTGTGTTTGTGTGCGTTTGTGTGTGTGTGTTTGCGTGCGTGTGTGTGTGTATTGTGCGTGTGTGCGTGCATGCACGCGCGTAGTATGAGTGAATGGCTAGAATATTTTTAGCACTGATTGGAGTCAACCCAAACCTTATAAGTGAAATCTGAAAGATGGAAATTGTGTGGAAGCAGACCAAGTGTTTTGCATTGATAATTAAAATATCCAGCTTTGTTATGCTGTGACGCGATGATTATGTCTGAGAATTACGTTACGGACGCTTACATATTGTCTCAATGAATACGAAGTTCAGTTGATCGAACATGAACAGCGATCCGTTTCTTTTTGTTTATGTACATGCTCCATATAAATATATAT
>NC_068984.1:67932381-67938757 GCF_001194135.2 Octopus bimaculoides
ATATATATATATATATATATATATATATACGCAAAAGTAATGTTTGCAAAAATGGTTTCGAGGGATGTATAATCGTAGCGGATACCGTGTTCACTTTTATCAGTTGTCAAAGCCAGCTAGCCACAGTGAAAGTTGATGAAAATTACGTTAGTTTTCAAATGTCATCAAAACGACTAGTTCCCGTAGAAAAATAATGAAATTCATAAAGATCCGGAGAATGGAGATTTGCACACCCAAGTTTTATTTATTCAGTTAGTTTGAGCTACAAGTGGCCTAGGCCAAGCTTAACTTAATAGCACCAGTTGGAAAAGACATTCAATAACGTGTGTAAATGTATGTGTCTATATTATAAAGGTAGGTTTAAAAAAGAATGTCGGTGAAACGAGTTAATGAAATATTTTTTTCGATTTTTAGTTGAAAGCATACCCAGATCCAAGTCATCGACCTTTGGGAAATAAAAAATCCACAAGGTCAAAACAATTGTAAATTTCTTAGCGAATATTGGATTCCATGACTCCCGATGTTAACAACCAATGGGATATTGTGTTATCACTCCAATCTAATCCTTCTCCCAGATAAAAATGACATCATTGGAACTTATGTCTAGAAAAGATTAAGTCTAGAAGTATGGTAATTTACCTTCTTGAAGATGATCGCAACGGCGACAACGACGACGACGGTGATGATGATGATGATGATGATGATGATATACGGTGTGTGCGTGTGGATGTTATGTAAATGTGTTTCTACATATATGAGTTGGCACTAAGATTAATGTTATAGTGAAAATATCCCTGTTCGAAGTATACGTGTTTCGGCATACAGAGATATTAGCTAAGGCATATTTAACCCCCACCTTTCTCTCTCTCTCTCTCTCTCTCTCTCTCTCTCTCTCTCTCTCTCTCTCTCTCTCTCTCTCTCTCTCTCTTTCTCTCCCCCTCTCTCTCTCTCTCTTTCTCTTGTGGTATATGCATTTGAAAAAGTGCCAAAAGTGACCAGATTCATACATCAATCATGATCTCATGGACGGATGGGCGTTAAAATGATGATGCATATGTCAGGTTTTAAGGCAGCATGGTTTCACAAACGCACCAAACACTCACACACACGCACACGCACACACACACACACACGCACACACACATACACACATGCACGTATACAAATTAATATGTATCTGTGTATGTCTGAATATGTGTGTGCATATATATATATATATATATATATATATATATATATATATAAACACACACACATGCAAAGACAGATAGATATATATATTTATACAAAAGTGTAAGTGTGTGTATATAGCAGTATGTATATACATATAGTTATATAGTACATGAAACATTCATATACATACGTGTATATATATATATATATATGATACAGTTTAGTATATATTACAAATATATATATGTATGTATATTTTATCTATATGTTAATATATATTTATATATGTGTATACATATATACACATATGTGTGTGTGTGTGTGTGTGTGTGCAAGATATGTATGTGAGGGTATGTGTGCTTTAATGTCAATAACTCACAGTCGGGTAAGAGAGTCTACTCGAGTGAAAGTTTGTGTGTAATTGCTTTTTAACGTGTTGAAACTGTACAGGCAGAAGCTGCACCAGAAATTATCTCCAGTCTTACATTGCCACTGTTAGTCTGTACATCACGTAGCAGACAAATCTAGAATGTGGTATTCCATGTAAATATATATACACAAACATATAAACATAGATATGTATATATGCAAACACAGACGCACAAATGTACAGACACAGACGCGCACACACGTGTGCACACACGTATGCACACACAGGCGCATAGACTGAGGGAGAAAGATAAAAAGAGAAATTAGGAGGCTTTAGATATAAGTATATAAAATAGTACGATTGCTTATATTTCAAGCCCCTCATATAAACGTATAACCTGTGAACAGACACACATACGTGTGTGTGTGTGTGTGTGTGTGTGTGAAGAAAAAGAGGGAGAGAGAGAGAGAGAGAGAGAAAGAGAGAGAAGTGGGGGTTCAGTGAGAGAGAAAAAGGGATGAGATTTAAATATAAGTAAAATGATATAAGTGCTTATTTATGAAGTCACTCATATGAATATACAAACTATGAACTCACAAAGAGATATATAAACATATATGTATATACATATATATATACATATATATTATATCGTATCATCATATGCACGAATCTTCTATTGCCTATATATATATATATATATATATATATATATATATACACCATATATTATATATACAGAAAGTGACAGAGAGAGGATCGAGAAGAGAAGAGAGTGTAGAGAGAAAGAGAGAGATGAATTTACTACTGCGTCTCAGATCTAAATCTACGTATAACTTTACAAATCTAGAAGCGTTCTCCCATTCCGTAATAGTAAATCTGTTGACAGATCTCCTTGTAAGCAATGGTATTATCGAATTTTATTTGTATAAGTGGCACATGTTTGCTGCTTTCGTTTCATCAGAATCATGCAGCCGTTGACCTGTTAATTCCACTTACATTCTATACACTGTATACAGTAATCTTATATACTTCATTCAGTTATACTTTCTGCATATACGAGACAGTAACCCTGCGGTAAACTATGTGAGCAAATGATTATCCCTTAGATCAAATTATTAAACGGAGGTCTCGAGATAGGTGACCTTTTCAGATGTAGGATTTGAGACTTTTTTTTTTAGGAGACTGCTCAAGATTTTATTATAATATTATACTATAGGCGCAGGAGTGGCTGTGTGATAAGTAGCTTGCTTACCAGCCACATGGTTCCGGGTTCAGTCCCACTGCGTGGCACCCTGGGCAAGTGTCTTCTACTATAGCCTCGGGCCGACCAAAACCTTGTGAGTGGATTTGGCAGACAGAAACTGAAAGAAATCCGTCGTATAAATGTATATATATGTGTGTGTGTTTTTGTCTGTCTGTGTTTGTCCCTTACCCAACATCGCTTGACAACCGATGCTGGTGTGTTTACGTCCCCATAACCTAGCGGTTCGGCAAAAAGAGCCCGATAGAATAAGTACTAAGGGTCGATTTGCTCGATTAAAGGTGGTGCTCCAGCATGGCACAGTCAAATGACTGAAACAAGTAAAAGGGTAAAGGAGTAAAGAGTATTACTATACAACTAAGGCGGCGAGCTGACAGAATCGTTAGCACAGCGGACAAAATACTTTGCGGCATTTCGTCCGTTTTTACGTTCTCAGTTCCAATTCCTCCGAGGTCGACTTGGCCTTTCATCCTTTTGCAGTTCATAAAATAAGTACCAATCAAGCACTGGGCTTGATGTAATCTCCCCACCCCAAAAAAATTCAGGCCTTGTGCCTATTATAGAAAGAATTATTACTATACACTCTAATAAGCTGGCATGCCAACTTCTGTTTTTCTAGTTTAGATTGAAGACAGCAGTAACAATACTTTGATGTCACGGATGACTAGTTCGGGAATATAGTCAATACCGTGGAGACAATTTCAAAGCTCGCTTTACAATAAAGCTTTATGTTGAGCTGAGCATAAATGCTACAAAACTGCTTCTAGATTAACTTGCATGAGCCGAACATCCGTTTTTCGCTGGCACAAGAAGCCAAGCAAAGCAAGTCCACCGGGAAGCTCATGATGATCCTCCTTTTCGACTGCAAGAAAATCATTTACATCCACTAGTTTTCCAAATTTATGGGAAATTTGACCAAATGGTCAATCAAGAGTACTTTGTGAAAGTTTTGAGGGAGTTCAGGAAGAGATTTCGTTACAAGAGGCCAAAGCATTTTCACAAGGACAACGCAACAGTCCAGAATTCCATCTCGGTAACCAAACTACTTAACAGCAAGATGCATCAAATGTGTCCCTCACACTCCTTACAGTGCAGATCTTGCTTCTTGTGACTTTTAGTTGTTCCTCAAACTGAAGGAAAAGATGGAGGCTGTGAGAAGCGTTATAGACGCATTCAACTTGAGGCGACTTCCATGGCGCCTTCATGAAGTAGCTGGAGCGTTATAACAAGTGTATTAAAGCCAGATTTTTTTTTTCTTTACTTCTTTGAAATTAATAAATGTCTCTCCTGATAAAGTCTGAAAACTTCTGGAATGCACCTTGTACATATTTTCGAGAAACCAACAAACATTGATTTTTTTTTCTACATAGATACAAGGCCTCAGAATTAAGGGATGAGCGTAAACGATTAGTTTCAAACCTGTGTATGACTGATCCCAGTTTTAGCTATCCAGGGATGAATACAGAGATAAAGCTGATCAATCAATAATTCAATTAAATTTTCTCTACTTTACACTATAGGTACAAGGCCTGAAATTTGGTGGGATGGAGCTAGTCCATTACATCGAACCAAGTGCCCAACTGATACTTATTTCGTCGACCTTGAAGGGATAAAAAGTGAAGTCGATCTCGGCGGAATTTGAACTCAGAATGTGAGGACCAAATTCAACTGCTATTGGTTTCAAATTTTTGGACAAGGCCAGTAATTTCGTGAGAGGGATTAAATCGACTGTATCAGACCTTATTTTATCGACCTCGAAAAGATAAAAGGTAACATCGACTATGGTTGCATTTGAACGTTGAGGAACAAATGTTGCTAAGCATTTTGTCCGGCGCGGTAACGATTCTTCCTGCGAGCCACTTGGAGTAATATCGAGATGTGTTTGAAGAGATTACGTAATTGTTTCTACAAAGATTTTAGTTCCGCTAGTCTTTCCAACAAAATCTGTCTCATATGACACAACCCACCACCACCACCAGCACCACCACTACTACTACTACTAGATGTCAAGGTAGCATCAAACCGGAAGCCTGGTCCGATTGCTTGCAACAGAATAGATTCCGATAAAGGTATCCAAGGTGATCCATGACTGTGTTAAGCTGACTGATGGATCGTGTCTACCATCGAAGTACGCCAAGGCTGTATTTGAACTCAGCCGGAACAAATACCACAAAACATGTAGTCTGACGTTCTTCCAATTCCGATTAGTATTATTTTTGCGTCAACACACAAAAGATGAGAAGCAAAGTTGAACTTGGTAGAATTTGAACCCAGAAGGCAGAAAGTTGGAACAAATAATATTGAACATTCTGTCCGACGTTCAAGCGAATCTTCAAATCCGTTGAGCAAAATATGGGAGCTGATATTGTTCTAAGTATTTGTATGTTGCTATGTTTTCTATATGCTGTGATTGTTACGGGGTATATATAATTTTTGTTATTTTAGTTTTCTTTGTGTGTGGCATATTTTTATGCTGTTGATTATAGTTTTGGCGGTATTCAATGTTTTTTGATGTTACTGGTAATGTAGGAAACCATGTATTATTTTAAGTCTAAGATCAGTAAGAGTAATGCACTTACAATCGCGAACTCACGAGTTCGATTTCCGGAACAGACAGAGCGTTATGTTCTTGAGAAAATCACTTCATTTCATGTTATTCTATGATCATTTCGACAACTGACGTGTGGCACCTGTACAGGTAATGTCGATTTGATGGAGGAAGTGAGCTAATGTGCTGCATAAACGTTTTGATTGTTGTAAACAAATCACCTGCACAGGTTTTCCAACAATATATTGCAGAAACATGTTTCTCGATCTTGAGAAGCTACCATTTATTAATTCCAAGTCTGTTGGTGGGAAACAGTGGTTTCCAGGTGATGTGTGTAGCTTTGAAAAAAAGTTATGCAATAAAGTTTGGAAAATGGTTGGAGCAAGCCATTGTGATATCTGCGTATGACATCTGTGCGTATTGTAAAGGTTTAGAAAGGTCATGCAGATATAAGTTGAATAGAATGAGTGAATGAACAGATTCTTGCAGTACTCTATATGAGAAACTTCATGTTTGTATTTATCGAGAAAGCCTCTATGGAGTTTCTCGACCTACAAGAAATTACAGAAAAATATTCCTCTTATATCTACTCTGCCATCTTAAAATGTTCAACTATAGTAATGTTGTAGTAGTAATAGTGTGCATGCATGTAAGCCATGTTATCACTATATGATGACTGAACCAATAGATTAACTTGCTTACTGATATGTGTGAATCACCATGAATAGTTTTGTAACGAAGTATAACGTATAACAGAAATGTGTCATATACATAAATACATATATATGCACGCACACATATATATAAGTGTAAATGTGTGTGTGTGTGTGGGGGGGTGTATACAGATATATATATATATATATATATATATATATATCTTTACTCTTTTACTCTTTTACTTGTTTCAGTCATTTGATTGCTGCTATGCTGGAGCACCACCTTTAGTCGAACAAACCGACCCCAGGACTTATTCTTTGTAAGCCTAGTACTTATTATATCGAACTCTTTTGCCGAACCGCTA
>NC_068984.1:67944162-67945751 GCF_001194135.2 Octopus bimaculoides
CAAATGGTATAGTTTGTGATCTACACCGACTTTTTGACCTACATTTAAAATTCATCTATTTACTCCACTTACGGTTGGTTTGGTATATAAATAAAAATAAAAAAACTTCTATGATTGAAACACTTTTAGTCCTGAGCCCATTGAAACAAGTCGTGATGAGAGCAAAAGAATTTTACGCACAGGTTATTCGAGATGAAGAAGCTGCAATAGAATTTCTCTGACGCTATGAACTCCTTGTTTAACTCACTCCTCTAATTATAATTGCAAATTTAAGGTAAAATTTTTAATGTAGATCACAAGCTAGTCTAGATTTAAGTTGCTGTAGATCACATACTCCACCGGCATGCATTTGCTTTTAATCTTGGAAGTTCAATTATTAACAAAATAGATATTATTATTCAACAACCGTATTAGAGATTAATATAAACACCAAGAAATATATGACATGAAAACGAGTGACTAATACCTGAATGCATTGCGTGTTAATTATATACAGTAGGATAAACACCGCCCTCTGTACGTTTTCCTCAAGTTTATATTGATGATGTTTAACACATACATATTGTTCTTATTGTATATGTAAAAGTCCATTGACTAGTGACTCTTTTTTTAATTCGAACCGAAGGTGCTAAGGCACATTGTCCAATGTACCATTGCCTGATAGAATATGGTTCTTCGTGGGAGAAATGTGGGTGCTACATCAAACAGAACCAGCGATCGCATACAGAGAGGCCTTCTAATGTTGTTCAATAGAAGTTTAGTTGTTGACGTACGATGAACATCGTTTCAATCATGACCATTTCAACATGATTGTACATGAGGAACAACATTGTCCAACAAATCATTTATTCAAGACGGGAGCCGGAAATTTGAGCGAGATTTTACTGCTCGGCGCAGGCCTGGCAGTGTGGTAAAACGTTTGCTTCTCAATCATAAAGTTCCGGGTTCAGTCTCACTACGTAACATCTTAGTTAAGATTCTTTTACGATAGCTTCGGGTTGACAAAGGCCTTGTGAGTGGATTTGGTAGACGGATACTGAAAGAAGCCCGTCGTATTTGTGTCTGTGCGTGTGTCTTGGTTGGTCCACCACCACCACCACTTGACAACCGACGTTGATGTGTTTACGTCCCCGTAACTTAGAAGTTCTGACACCGATGTAATATGTACCGAGCATTAAAAAAGAAAAAAGTACTGTGGTCCATTCTTTCGACTAAAATTCTTCAAGGTAGTGCCCCAGCAAGACCGCAGTCTAATGACTGAAACAAGGGCAAAATAAAAGATAAAAGATGTTCCCGTTTATTGAATCCCGAAATCAGCGAATATACATCGACTTTACCTAACGTGTTACAGTCGAAAGTGATTTTCTACCTGCCACCCTCTCTTTTCTCTCTTTCACACACACACATGATTCTTACATCTTTCTTTCACAGGAGTGGTACATGTAAATAACAAGATGAATTACTTGGGGAGGCTGTGTTACATGGAAGGAGAAAGGGCTGGCGGAGTTTCGGTTACATATTTGAAAATACATTAGCATTATAAAAGATACTCAATCATCATATTTATATATGTATATATATCTATATAT
>NC_068984.1:67946397-67949477 GCF_001194135.2 Octopus bimaculoides
TATATATATATATATATTAGACAAATATGCACATACACGGATACATACGTGTGGGCGTATGTGTATATGATGCACACACATACACACACACACTCATATGTACATATGCATGTATATACATTTATATATTATCTACACCTCTGTGTGTGTGTTTGTGCGTGCGTGCGTATGTGTGCGCACATAACAAGAATATTAAATTTTGTATTAAATACGGCTTCACTAATCAGACGCTTTATACATCTTACATATGTTTAAACAGGTACATAAACAGATATCTATATATGCATACAGCCTATATCTTCGTACTCAAAAATTCATGTAGAATGGTATATAATCAACATCAACATCATCATCATCATCGTCGTCGTCATAATCAAAAACAACAACAACAGCAACATTATTCTCATCGCTCCACTCAGAAACGAGTAGGGCATTCATTATATCCACAATGACTTGAACACAGTCTTGCTGCTAATATTTCTTTTTCTTGGAAAAGACATATTCCAATAGAAATCTAATCAGCGATTATTGTATATACTCATGTAATCATTTATAATTCTTCAACGTAGTTCCTAAATGGCTCCTTAGTAAATGACACACGCGTACCGTTGACGTCTTCCCTATAATGATGTTTACTTCATCTTTGCTTCCCTCTCTCTGTAAGGAATTTAGATAAGTTGCAACTAATACTAGCCTCTGATAAAAAATACAAAAAAGCAGCATTTTGTATTACCTAACATTACATTCTCAGGTTTGAATGTTGCTGTGCTCAGTTTTACCTTTTTTCTCTCTAGAGTCGATAAAATAAAGTACGAGTAAATACTGAGGTTGTTCTAATCGACTGTATTCCTTCCTCCAAATTTAAAGCCTTGAATCTATGTCATACATAAATATTTAGGCTATTTGCAAAGCGGTGAGCTGGCAGAGTCGTTACTGCGTCGGGAAAAATATTTAGCGGCATTTCGTCCGTCTTTACGTTCTGTGTTCAAATTTTTAATGCAATTCCTAATAATATTTAATGATAAAACTATAATGGGATCTTTTTAAACATTGAATGGTTTGTGGGATCCACTCGAGTAAAATAGGAGCCAAAGAGGGTTCATAAGTCAAAATTGGTTAAGAACCACTGCTGTAGATAGTTGTTCAGTTGTGATAGAAGACAGATACCTTATCTGTATTCTCTTTTCATATTAGGCTAAAACTCATATTTCATTTTAGATAATAAACATCAAGCTATTGAAATGTTAAAATTCTAAGGGTCCCAGAAGGTTCCTAATACTTTGGAAGACAACTAAGGTTGTACTGAAAAAGTTTGTCGTATAATTTAGAAACATTTATAATTATACCAATATTATAAAATTTGATATCATTATAAAACATCAGAAGAAATTCGAGGGAAAGCTGAACAGCAGAGATTCTTCAGAGAAGACACCCCCAACCCTTATGCAGAAGTTTTGGCTTTTAACTCTTTACACTTTCAGGGCTCGAGCAGGCATCCAGGTCATTACTCCTGGGTATGTCGTTGCTGCTCTGTTTGTGTGCCACATTCCTGAGGATTCAAAGTAACTTAGAAGCCAAGATACTTTAGACATAGTAACCTCTTCGCTGTGAGACACCAGCTGAACATAAATGTATTTATTATAATCATTACACTCATACCATAAATGGAGGAAATCAATTTCATTGGCATTACTATTTGAATATTTATTTCAATCATTATTTCGATGGATTTTCGCGATTGTGAAAATATCTTCTAAATTTTATTCGGGTTCACACGAGCATTTCGTATCTGTGGCTGCAAGCTTATTTCCGTTAGTATTAGGGAAAGAAGTTTTTATTCAATTATATATTTTTTTCATTTCTGATGTTATTATTGTTGCTTAATCATTCTTGCCAAGTCAGCCTTGAGCATGCAGACTCATGATCGGATACGTTCTCAGACCATGCAAACTTTTTTACCGCTGATACATGGTATATCTATGACTATGCCATCCAATGTATGCACTTCTTTTTTAAGAGTATGTGTCCGTAGGAGATTTGACTGCTAATTCTAGGGTATCGAGCGACTATTTAGAATCCTCCATTTTAACTGCATCAATTTCTTCCATATTATTCACAAATATGTTTACTATCAGAAATATTTTCGATATAATAAAAAAAAATCTATTAATAGAATTAAAGAATTATTTCCATTAGACATTCACGACCTGTCTTTAAAATGTAGTCAAAACAGAAAAAAATTCCAGCAGTATTATAATGTATTATATTACATTAGATATCAATAGATTATCATATATTATATTATAAAGTGAAAAAAAAAAAAACTCTTGAGAATATTATAGGAAGGTTATTAGTTTTAGAGCGATTTTTTTTTTCATTTCCCGCGCTTATCTTCATTCCAAGTTAGCTTGCAGCTTAGGAAATTGCCGCATATGTGAATAAAAGGTTATATTATTTGCATATAAACGATTATATAAATGGACGCCAATAAACAAAGTGAGATTTTCGGACGCAATCATTTTACACATAACGCAGTCAAACACAATCAGTCAAAAACCAGCATTGAACAAATCAATGCAAAGTTTATATATTCTATGGTATATTCCAATGTCAAAATGGAATCAGGTCATTATGCTTGATATGGAGGTTACTGACATTTCACAAATACACCAAAGGGCAAAAATAGCATATATATATATATATATATATATATATAATTTTTAAATTCTTTTTTTATTCTTTTACTTGTTTTAGTAATTTGATTGTGGCCTTGTTGGAGCACCGCCTTTACTCAAACAAATCGACCCAAGGAATTATTCTTTGTAAGCCCAGTACTTATTCTGTTGGTCTCTTTCGCCGAACCGCTAAATTACAGGGATGTTAACACACCAACATCGGTTGTCAAGCGATGATTGTGGGGGACAAACAGACACACAAACACACACACACGCACACACAAATATATATGACGGCTTTCTTTTAGTTTCCGTCTACCAAATCCACTCACAAGGCTTTGGCCCGAGACTATAGCAGAAGATACTTGCCCAAGGTACCATATGTGTGTGTGTGTGTGTGTGTGT
>NC_068984.1:67949949-67957150 GCF_001194135.2 Octopus bimaculoides
AGAAGTTGAAGAACTTGGCTTCAAAGTTATTCCCCACCCAGCTTATTCCCCAGACCTTTCTCCTACCGACTACCACTTTTTCAAGCATCTTGATGATTTTCTGCGAGAGGAGTTCAAAAACCAAACCGTTGCTGAAAGTGCGTTCAAAGAGTTATGAACTCCAAAACTCCAGATTTTTATGTTACCGGAACAAACAAACTTGTAACTCGTTGGCAAAAATGTTCTTACTTTGATGAATAAAATTTCCGCATTGTTGAAATATATTGTGATGAATTTTCTGTTTCAAAACGTTGCTTACTTTTTACTAAGCCTGATATTTTTAAAAAAACCGTTACTTATGTATATGTAAATGCAAACTTGTTTAATGCTTATGGGCGCGTGTGTGTGTAATGTGCTGAAAAAACAAAAACAAAATGTCCGTTTGTTAGCTTAAACGATATTTCGATACAATTACTTTAAACCAGAAGCTAAAGAATATTATTCCTAATTTACACAAATACTTATGATAGATTGAAATGTCATTAAAGTATTTAATCAATTAAGAGATTTATTATAAGTCACTCAGTTTCAATCTAGAAATTATAGTTAAATAATAAATTATTCAGTTCTATATTTAAGAGATGAGGAATTATGTACATTATTTACAATTGACGGATATTTGTCCTCATCTTGTTTGTTGTTAACACGTTTCGGCTGATATACCCTCCACCCTTTATCAGGTGTCTTAGGGAAATTTCGAACCTGGGTTCTCATTCCTAAGGTATTTTTCGATGTTGTTATTATTATTATTATTATTATTTTTACATATATGTATATATATATATATATATATGTGCATACATACATTTAGATACATATATGTTCATGCGCATGTAATTTTGTGTGTGTGTATGTGTGTGTATATATGTGTGTATGAATATATGATACATGCATTTATGTTTGTATGTGTGTGTGTATGCATGCATGTATAAATTGAATGTTGGTACAGTCTGTATGGATAGTTAAGAAGATCATTTCGCAATCACGAGGCTAATATTCAATTCCACAGTGTTATCTTGAGCCAGCGTCATTTTTTAAAAACTCGAGTGAAGCCACACCTTATGGGTGAGATTTGGTAGACGGACATTGTATGGAAGGAAGCTTGCGCTGGATGCATCGTAGCCTTAATCAAAAATCTAGTTGTACCAAACCATTTTGGAAGGTTTCTCCTTGGAAACTGTTGAGCTAAATATATTGTAAAATACCCACCTACTTACACATTAATACAACAGGGTGCTGAAAGGTCCCTGGCTTTTGGGTAATAAAATACAGGAGGATCAATTAATTATGATGTTATTCAACATATTCCTCTCTCAGATTCACACATTTATTGCAGCGGTTCCTCAGCTTTTCTAAGCCCTGTAGAAGAACTCGTACGGTTGGGCCTCCAACTTTCGCGATACTCTTAAAGTCATGAACTTCTCAGTATCCCCTCGTGCAGTGAAAATAGTAATTCAGTTGGTCAAACTAAGGAAAAGTCAGGGTCGGAAAATCTGATCATATCCATTTCATTATACACGTTTACTTATTTACCTTTTTTTCAACCTGCATGACGTGGTAATTTTGGAGCACCATATATATTATATATACGTCATTAGCGACAGAAGTAATATCAGTTCAGAATAGTATTGTGAATATGTTACTTAACGTGGATATACTGTCAGAAAGTCACAACCCTGAGGTATTCGTTCTGAGAAAGCATCGCGTGTAGATGTAAAGTGGTATAGAAGTATCAGTTGATGTGTCGTGTCTTTCTTACAGTGTGCCCACGTTAAATAAGATATACGGTATAATGTGTGTGTGTGTGTGTGTGTGTTTCTGTTTGTGTGTATATATACATATATACTTGACTTCATATGAACTTAGATATTCCGAGAGAAAGTGAAATAATTCCTTTTTGGAAACAATGAAACTCGAAGCAGAGACAGCTATAAAAATAGCGTGAAAATATTGTTTGTTTTTTTTTTAGCCCAATATTTACTCGTTATTATTCATAGTTTTCTGTGCTTCGAGAATCACTTTCATTGTGTGTGTGGGGGGGGGTTACACACGCACGCGCACAATCAGTGCTGAAAAGTTCCTGGCTTTGAAGATGTCACGAAAGGCCTGGTTGGAAGCCCAACCTTCCGAATTCTTTTACAGGGCTAAGAAAAGCTGAGGGACCGCTGCAGTTAAGTGTATGAATCTGAGAGAGAGATATGTTGAATAAAATCATAATTAAGTGATCCTCCTGTATTCTCTTTTACTTAAAGCCAAGAACTTTCAGCACCCCCTCGTATATATATATTCACTGTAAAGAGAGTAAAGCTCATATAATCAATTATTCTATCGATTGCTTAACACATTTCGCCCGTAGCATAACCTTTTTTTTTATTACGAAATGAACTTGTAGTTTGTGTATTACTAATAGTATGAACGAATGCAACATATGAAGATATATTTTAGCAAACGGACACTTCTGTGTTTTTTTTTTTTTTCTTTTTTACATAGAGAATTCATGTCTCAAGAAATATCACTACGCAATTACATTACAAAATTTCAACTTGGCTTCCTTGAAAACTACATAAATCATACACGAAATTTGAAAATGATATCAGGAATTGTGAAACACTAGAATGGGAGAAATTTATAACTACGTATAGTATGCATGATTTGTAGCTTGTATTCATATATATTTTTTTTAGAGTAACGAGCCGGAACACACACACACACACACACACACACACACACACACACACACACACGTATGTATCTATCTATCTATTTATTCTGTATGTGTGCGTGTTTCTATGTCTATACACATACATATTTATACAAACATTGTAACTCATCTATTTGTCATGACATTTTGAGAAATCGACATGGAGACATATCTGATACAATTTTGCAGCTTTACACTGTAGCTATGATATTACGGATAGTTGATGATATTTGATAATCGTACTTTGCTGAAAAGATGAATAGATATACAGCGAAAAATTCTTCTAAACTCAATTTGAGGAAATAAAGAAGCTGTCGACGATAGTTGATTGTATCTTTATTTTATTTCCCGGTTTCAATTTAGGATTTCATCACCGTAAACAGAAACGATGTTCCTTATTTTTTTTATTTTTTCAAGTGTGTGAAATATTTGAGTTATTAACGGCAAAACAAACTTGTTGAGATTTTGTTGTTGTTGTTCAAGTCGACCCTAATTTAGCAAATCTATGCATAAAAGCTTTCCATCAATGATCATGCAGTCGCTCTTTTTTTATATGCATTATATTAATGATCGACCAGCTAAGTTGCAAGGATGACGTACAACCAGCTAAGAGCTCATCAGCTTTCCTAGTTTACTCGGTACTCTGT
This sequence comes from Octopus bimaculoides, assembly GCF_001194135.2. Lineage (NCBI taxonomy): Eukaryota > Metazoa > Mollusca > Cephalopoda > Octopoda > Octopodidae > Octopus > Octopus bimaculoides. The sequence goes on from NC_068984.1 coordinate 67,953,337, forward strand.
TGTGTTAGTCGCTCTTATACGTAACTCTCAAGTGTTCTTCTTTGATCTCTTTGTATGTAATTCGCAATAGGAAAAAAAAAACACCAATCCAAAGAGCGTCAAAACACTTGATTCAGTTTGTCATTATAGTTCCAAGTTCAATTACGTCTATGGAAAATTTCCCTGCAAAAGATTAACGAACTATATGGGAGAAGATTTATCACTCTTATGCATGAGAGAAGATAAGTACCAAGCTATGTGTTTTATTGTGATTCAGAAGACAATTCGCTGTTCTAACTCTTATTCGTCCTTTCACAGATTCCACTGTTCTCAAACCACCTCCACTCGGGTATTCCAGACTTATACGTATCTCATCCTCTCGCCATCCAGTACTGTACCATACCCAGTCTTTACACTAACGACTATTTTCCTCAGCAAATCCTTCCCTGTCCATGTTTTCTCTACTATGTCGACTCGCAAATGTTCAAAAGGAACATAAACTGCATCGACATCACCAGTCTTACAAGGCCTGTGATGGCCTAACTTATCCTTTCTCTCTATTATCAAAAGCTTAGCAAATATTTTATCCATTTTGCTGTTTCGTCGGTATACGGGCATAGTAACCAGTTTTATGTATACTTACAGTAACAGTACATTTACGTATCAAGGACGATATTAGGTCGGTAAAATTTGACTCGTGTTAAAAGGAAGGTTACAAGCTCCTCGACTTCAGGTTGGTCTATGAATCATGCAGCTTCAGTTGAAACAATAGATTGAACATTTTCAGTGGAAATAGTCGTCTCTAAAATGTTTTAAATTGTCAAACTAATAGAATAATGTAAATTTTGGATATAACATGGCTTTTAGAATTATAATAACATTTTCAATGGAAGTTTAATGCAGACAACATATTTCAAGTGTTCCCTTAAAGGTGAATGTAAAAGAAAAATAACTTATTGAATTACAACTTCAAATAATTGCTTCAAGTCTATTTCTTGCTTTGTTTTAAGAATGGTAGCATGAAAGAATCTGAGAATTAGTGGGTGTTACCATTTTAGAATAAATGTTATTATTTTTGTCTCTATGTTCTGTAAATTTGAAAACCCTTTGAGTGAAAAATTTCTGTAAACATCATTTTATTTATTTAAAAGTGTTGAAAAGAAACTCACAGTAAGTAGCATAGTATGTTAAATATCATTTTTCTATTCAGAACTTTTAAGAAAATGCTTTCTATCATTACTTCAAAATGTAAAATTTGCTACACGTGTTTTATTATCTACTTCTGTGTATTTCTCCGCCATACTCTGGACATAAGGGAGAGAATCAAATCATAAAAAAAAATTTCCTGAATGTCAGTGGAAATATCCCATGATCGTGACATGTACAGCAATATGAATTTCAGATCTGTAAATACCTGCCAGAATGGAAAATTAGGTATTATACTGATCAACAGGAATACATGGGTTGTAGTTGACAATCAATTAATTTGTTAGAAACGTATGCATTTTTCCTTATCCACTTGATCGAAAAAAAATGTAACGGCAGTCCAATATTACTATGTGGTTCAGAAGTTTACTTAGAAACTACATGGTTTCAGATTTAATCCGACTGCATAAAACCTCTAGTCATCGTATTTTATCGAAGCCTTGGGATGGTCAAAGCCTTGGGATGGTCAAAGCATTGGGATGGTCAAAGCATTGGGATGGTCAAAGCATTGGGATGGTCAAAGCCTTGGGATGGTCAAAGCATTGGGATAGTCAAAGCCTTGGGATGGTCAAAGCCTTGTGAGTGAAACCTCTAAACTGACACCATAAAAAAGTTCACCGGAGGGGTCGTTTCTGTTATAAGATATTAGATGAACTCACCTCTTGGCTTAACCCTATCATCTGATGCTTGGGTCTTTAGCAGAAGGCACTCTAATGAAATACTTCGATTAAGATCTCTAGTTGGAGGGTAGTTTCTCTCTTATTAAACTACTTTAACCTGCAGGAGGTTATGAACACTTTTTTTCTCTTCTGACTTAACCATCCAAAAATTAAGAAAAAATAGAAGCAACTAAGATTACTGGTATACTTTATTACAAGCAACTATTATTTTTATAATAAATTATAATACATTGGGGAACGATGATTAATTCAATATGAAGAATTAATTAATATTTGCTATTAAGATATGAAATATACTACTGTTGATTCAAAACACCCTTAATATATGCCTCTGACATACAATAAAAGAAAGATGGTTCGCATTTGGGAATTTAATGATAGAATATTTTGTAATATAGAAATGAGACGGAGAAAGATAGATAGTCAGAGAGAGGGAGAGGGAGGGAGAGAGAGAATGACTAGAATAGCATAAAAAGAAGCAGATTGAGAAAGAGGAAGAAGAAATGATAGAATCAATATACAACACAAACTGTTCAATAAATTTTTGCTGAATACTTTGGTGAATGTTAAATAAATCAATGTTGTATAACGCATGATTCATGTATTATGCTAGTTATTTTTTTTTTCTTAAGATTCTTCAGAAGTGCACACATTTAGTTTAATAATGATATGCATTCTGCCCTCAAAGTGACTTCCCATTTTGATTCTACCGAATTCAGAAAACAGATAATGACTCAAGCCAATAGGAGACTACTTAATCCTAGATTAGTAATGGAAGAAAACATTTACAGATATCCAGCTATGCTAAGGTTTAAATACAAGATCATGAAATATCTGATTCATGTCAAGAGGTTTATTGATGCGGTAAGATTTCAGAAAATGGCTTAAGATAACACGATAGGAAATCTTACACAGCTGAACAATGTTTTTCCTTTTCTTTTATAATTTCTTTCGCAATATAAAGCATAAGGCTAGAGATATTTCTGTTGTGTAAAGACAATCTTGAAAGAAGAGTGGGGAATAAATTATGTTAAATAAAACAGAGAATTTTTAAAATAAATAATTAAAAAATAGACATGAGATAAAAGAACTCCAGAAAATAGCATAGCACTTGATCAGGAAGTAAAACGTGTAGATTGAGAATTAAAAAAAAAAGTCTGAAGAATCAACAAAAAACATCAGAATGTAATGAACTCAGATGTTAAGAATGACTGGGATCGAAGTTGGTTGGGTTGATATGATAAAAAATTATTTTGGAATCTGTTTTATGTTCCTGCTTGAAAGTTGGTAAACCTCATTTCAATTCTTAATAATAAAGTGGATGCTGGTATACTTGATTATGTAATAAAAGAATCTAATTGATTGAAATTAATTAGATATGGAGCGCACCAAACACGCTTTGATCATGTTAGACTTCGTCGGTGAAAAATTACTTAACTGTGCTTGCAAAATATTAAAACGACTAGAGAGATATAGCTTTTACGTAAATGAATATTTATGACCTAATATCAAATAATCACTGGTTTCTAAAATTATTCAAAGCTCCGTTGTTGGAATGTAGATAACAAAAGCATTGTCACAATTTAAACTTGAGAAAAGTTAATGTATTTTTATTGTTCTACTTACAGATTGTGTGGAGGCGCAATGGCCCAGTGGTTAGGGCAGCGGACTCGCGGTCATAGGATCGTGGTTTCGATTCCCAGATCGAGCGTTGTGAGTGTTTATTGAGCGAAAACCCCTAAAGCTCCACGGGGCTCCGGCAGGGGATGGTGGCGAACCCTGCTGTACTCTTTCTCTCACTCTTTCTTCCTGTTTCTGCTATGCTTGTAATTCAAAGGGTCAGCCTTGTCACACTGTGTCACGCTGAATATCCACGTGTCTGTGGAGTGCTCAGCCACTTGCACGTTAATTTCACGAGCAGGCTGTTCAGTTGGTCGGATCAACTGGAG
>NC_068984.1:67957160-67960794 GCF_001194135.2 Octopus bimaculoides
AGCGGACTCGCGGTCATAGGATCGTGGTTTCGATTCCCAGATCGAGCGTTGTGAGTGTTTATTGAGCGAAAACCCCTAAAGCTCCACGGGGCTCCGGCAGGGGATGGTGGCGAACCCTGCTGTACTCTTTCTCTCACTCTTTCTTCCTGTTTCTGCTATGCTTGTAATTCAAAGGGTCAGCCTTGTCACACTGTGTCACGCTGAATATCCACGTGTCTGTGGAGTGCTCAGCCACTTGCACGTTAATTTCACGAGCAGGCTGTTCAGTTGGTCGGATCAACTGGAGCCCTCGACGTCGTAAGCGACGGAGTGCCAACAACAACTTACAGATTGTATTTGTAATGTTGATTTCTTTTTTTGAAAGCCCATGCTTTACTAAACTGCCAATTAGGCATTTACTCACAAAACTAATTGCCCTAATTATTATTGGTATAAATGTGAATTTATTATCTGGATATAGATGCTGGAAGTTTTGAAGCAGTTGTCCATAGTTTTCCTCTTTCTCTTTGATTTGTAAAGAGATATTCACCTCAGCAGAACAGCTGACCTCTATGACAGTACATACTTTTTCTTGTCAATCGCAAACAACATCTGGCCTGTTATGTTTACACCTGACAGATGTTTTGATAGGAATGTTCCAATTGTATTCCTTGTCTTGATGTTTGTGTACATGTTCAATAATAGTGGAGTCATCTATATTCATTCCAGAACAGTCTTTTCTTTTTCTAAATGACACTGTATATTGTTTACACAACAACGCCATTTCGTATAAGGTGGTGGTACCTTGATGACATTTTTGGGAAGTTGCTAATCATGTTTGATGACATCCACAGAAATAGAACAGTCTACATTATCAGTTGCATCTTGGAGCCCCAAAGGCTTCTCTCTTTTGTTTATTAAGTATTTCGTAGCAATCTCCTGTTCTTGGATTGCGAATGTGTATAACCTTCGAAGCGTGATGTGATGTTGCGACTACGAGTTCAAAAGATGTTGCTCTTCATGTCAATATGGCTGTCTTCAAGGGGTTTATAGGGGGTCTATACCCATGCATAGACCCCCTACTTTTTTTGGTATGCTGAGCGTTTCACATACAGGTCATCTTAGAGGTATATTAGTTAAACTACATGGGGGGGGGGGTTATGGGAGATAATCAGGAAGTGGGTGCTTCTTGAGGCACTTGCTGTCCACGCATAGGATAGCATTCTCTTCACTTTTCATCACTAAGTTAATGTATTAACTTTTGCTGCTGTTGCTTAGGAAGTCCTATTTAAGAGAGACTATACAATATTTGAACGCTGTCTGTACAGATCTCAAGCCTCGTTCTCCTTCATTGCTTCTTAGATAGAGCCAATCAATATCATTATTTCTATGGAGATTTCCAGTTGATGTCATCATATTACTAGTTTTAACGTCTATGGACTGAATTTCCTCTACATGTAGTCAAGTATCCCAAATGTCGGTATCGACACAGGTAATGTAAATAAGTGGGATATTGTCTTGTAAAAGGCGAGCTCCAATAGCCATATTTTTCTAAGTCTGGTATAATATTTTTTCTTTATTTACAGTACCTTCGTATGATATATTTTCATCAATACCCAGGTACTTGTATCATTCTTTGCATTGGACAGGAAGGCTAGTTAGACCATTGATGCACAGGTTTAGGGTATGATTTTCCTCGCTCAACAGTCAAATATAAACATTTCATTTAGCCAAATTCAATTCCTATATCATCTGAAAATACTGTTAATCCCAGCTGTTTCTTTTTTTTTGTCTGGCATTGCTAACATTTTTGGCATAAACCTTGAGGTCATCTACAAAGAAATTATGGGTTACATTAATATCACTTGCATTTGCCGGTCCTAGCATGTAGCCATTTGGTTTTGTAGCAGAAATAAGGGATTTAATGCTAAAATGAACAGGGTGACAGAAAGACTATCTCTTTGGAATAATTCCTTTGAAAAATTTATAACATTGGAGACAATTGTTCCGCTTTTACTTCTAAGTGTAAGAATTGTTGCTCAGGTCTTTGTGAGCCTCTCAATGGCAGCAATTAAGGTAGCATCTGAATCTCTCAAAGGCAGTAACATACATACATATATATATAACATGTATGTGTGTGTGTGTGCGTATAAGAGAGAGAGAGAGAGAGAGAGAGAGAGAGAGAGAGAGAGAGAGAGAGAGAGAGAGAGAGAGAGAGAGAGAGAGAGAAAGTGTGTGTGTGTGTATGTTTGGAATATATTTGATTATGAATACCAACCAACAAGATGGCAAAGGAAAATACGTTCGGATGTTGTTTAACTTACAAACATGTGACAACAGAATGTGAAAATCAAATTCAGAATTATCTATATTTGAATTCAAATGAGACATATCTAAATCTTGCTGATTAATATATTCTAGGCCAGTGATGGGCAATCTGTAGCCCGTGGAACTTACTGAATAGCACGCTTAGCAAAATATTACCTTGAATTTTTCTTGTTGTGCAGTCCGCCTAATAATACGTCATATCTCATATGGCTCACTTCTCGACAAACGTTACCTTCTGTCTGTTCTAGACCTTTCGTGTTACAGTCTTTATCACTACAGGGATCCATCCTATACGTGATTGCTAGAATTACTAAGAGTAATAGTCAAATCTTTTTCAAATCACACGCTCCTATCTTAAATCATGTAAAATGAAAATAAAAAACGTATTAAATAATCTAGACCTATGTAGTTCTAAAATGTAGGCTGTGCTCAGGTTGTGTATCCATGCTCATCCAATTCCTTTGATCTTGATCAAGATTAGGCTAGGGTTGATCCACAACAACAATTCCTTATATCTTAAACAAAATAAACAAGAAGAATATCACGTGAACTGTTTTGCCTGAAACACAGTAAGAAAATTAGAACTCGTGAAGAAACGTCGTGACCGAGACTGCATGACCGAGACAGGAACTGAAATTGTTTGTGCGTGTCTCTTGTATTTAGTAACATAGTATTTAATCTATGAAATGCAAATATTTTCCTCTTTCAGACTGAAAAAGAAACTAACTGAAAAGAAATATTTCTGTAGTTAATCTATTTAGGGCAAACTGAATGAAGACAACAGATTATAAAAGACTTTTTCAGATACATTAACATAATTGGTTTTACATACACACATACATACACACATACATACATATATTCATATATGTGGATGTGTGTGGGTATGTATTTGTATATCCATTTGCTTATTTCTGCGTGTGCATTGTGATACACAGACAGACAGACAGATAGACCGATAGATAGATAGATAGATAGATAGATAGATAGATAGATAGATGACGTATTATTAGGCGGGCTGCACAACAAGAAAAATTCAAGGTATTATTTTGCTAAGCGTGCCATTCAGTAAGTTCCACGGGCTACAGATTGCCCATCACTGGCCTAGAATATATTAATCAGCAAGATTTGTGTCCATAAAAATTATATTTTCTTCTTTTTATTACAATTTTTTTACAAATTGTTTATACTGTTATTCCTATTTTGTTGTGAATATCATTATACAGACGCGCGCGCACATGTGTATATCTATCTATCTATCTAATCTATCTATCTATTTATTTATCTATCTACCTATATATATATATATATATATATATATATATAT
>NC_068984.1:67960886-67965057 GCF_001194135.2 Octopus bimaculoides
CCCTACCCCTAACAGATAATGCCCTTTAATTTCTCAGCCTTAGATATACAAGGTTTGATAAACTAGTCTATAAATTAAAACTGACCCCATAAAAGAAAACAAATAAAATCAGTGGCAGGCAGAGTCTTCTTGACAATTTATTTATTTACTTCTATGTTGTAGTGGAGACATGTTCTTTGTCTATCTCCTTAACTTCTTGGAGATTTTAGGTATTATTATACTAATGTATCCATCTGTTCTAATTTAATTAAATTCTATGTCTTTGTACAGCTGAGGATTGCTCTGCATTTTAAATTGATGTAATGATTACATTGTTCAATTAAATGGAGTTGCATGAAACGATCGTACTGCATTACCTCTGGATATCCTTGTTGCTTATTTTGATTTTAATCACCTTACTTTGAAATTGTATGGATAATACCGTACGAAATTATGTTGCCTCAACTTAAGTACCATATTCACCTGAATCTATCTATCTATCTATCTATCTACCTATATATATATATACACACGATGGGCTTCTTTCATTTTCTGTCTAATAAATCCACTCACAAGGCTTTGGTTAGCCTGAGATTATTGTAGAAGACACTTACCCAAGGTGCCAGACAGTCGGACTGAACCCAGAACGAAGCTTCTTACGCCAATATATATATATATATATATTATCTCTTCTATATCTTTTACGTTTCAGTCATTGGACAGCGGCCATGCTTGGGCATTGCATCGAAGGGTTTTAGTCGAATGAACCGCTAAGTTATGGGGACGATAACAAACCAGCATCGTTTGTCAAGCGGTGGTGTGTGACGAGCACAAACACGAGGACACACACACACACAAACATGCGTACATACAAATATAAATACACCAGACTTTCTCTAGTTTCTGTCTATCAAATCCACTCACAAAATTTTTGTTGAGCTGGAGCTATAGTAGAAGACACTTGTACAAGGTATCACACAGTGGGACTGAAATGAGAACCATGTGGTTGAGAATGAAACTTTTTACCACCCAACCATGCTTTATTATGTTTTAGGAAAAGAACGTTACAAAAAATAACATAATATATATTGTTATACTTGGGGATGGTCATATTTTTGCCAATGAAACTCATGCACTACTTATTTGATCTTCTCTTTAGTTTTTATTCCTATTATTTTTAGCTTCTACGTGTGTCAAATTTCTTTCGTCATTCATTTTGTGACCTCTCCAGTGACTCTCAGTCTCGTGTGTCTCCTCTTGTCCTTCTCTGGTGTGCATCTCTATTTATGCATTCTCTTCCGTCTGTGTGTGTTTGTCTGTCCCGTGTGTGTGCATATGGATTTGTAAATTACATTGTACCCATGTCTTTTATTTATTTATTCGTTTTCTCATTCTGTTTTTTTTTCTTTTTGTATGCGATGCGTATGTGTGTCTTGTGTGCATGTATAAATGTTTCAGAATATTCATTGTCCTAAAAATAGTGCAATATAACAGTAATTCATTTCCCTTTTTCTGGGCATGCCTAACTCAACTATGCGGAGTAGCCTGTTGGCTGAAAGTATGAGCAGCGGGGCAGTAGAGCAGCTATGCAGAAGTCCTTGAGCCATGGCAGCCAGCGGGGATGGGGTGAGATAGGGGAAGGCTAATAAATGCAGTGAAGTGTTGGGAGAAAGTTATAGTGAAGTGTGAAAGAGGGATAGTATGAGGACTTGATGAGATGTACATTAAATGCTCACGTGTTCTCAACTGACGTTGGTCGGCTGGTTTTCAATTACAGTAAAGAGACTGTAAATAGACTTTGAAGTCTATCCTGTTGATTAGACTGCACAGTCATTCCTTGATTTGATACCCTTCACACCGAGGGTTTTCTCTCCCATTTCTTTAAATGTATACTTATATATTTGTACAAAATAAATTTAGTATTTAGAAAAACAATATGAAAATAGATTGCATCTTAAATGCTATTTGTATGAGTTTTTTGGGATGCAAGCGTAAGACGATGCATCGAGCTAAGCCCATGTACATCAAACAGTTAGTTAAGCCATTTGATGAGTAGAGATCAATAAAATATTATCAAGCTTAAATAGATATTCAGGTCGATATGAATGATTAAAACTCTGTAGTAAACAGTGCTCCAGCGCGAAGGCAATCCAATGACTGATATAAGCAACAGTATAAAAGAATATATATCAATACAAGACTTATAAACATACGCAAACACACACATAAATGAGTGTGTGTAAATATGTATGTATTTATCTATGCGTGTTAATACATCACTTATAAAATACAAGGCTTAAATTCTGTAAATAGTGTTATACATTGGCACCAAAGACTAGAAATTCTAAAAACTTCGTAATAAGAAGGCAAACAAAAAAAATTAAATATGTATAATCTGTACATCTTTATTCCTTAATTTTAAATACAGATTTCTAATCCCGCCAAATATTATGAAGAAATGATTATCTATTTTGCGCAATTATGTTGGAGATTCTACAAATTATGTATGTTTTTTTTAATGTTACGCTCTAAATATCTCTACTGCAAATTTTTACATCGAGCACTTACATAATAAATATAGCAATTTATTCTGTTGTGTCTGGAGAAGGTCACTTTCTTTTTGCGCCACACTCCCCAGACACAACAGAACATGCTTCAACACACAAACTCACATAAAGAATCTTGCAAACCAAATCCAAAAATGAAATATAACGATTTATATTTTTCAAGAAATGCTGTTCCCTCATCATAAATAGTTTCATAGTAACTAGTTACTGGATGGGTTTCGTTGTATAGGATACAAAATGTCATAAATACTTCATAGAACGTAAAGAAAACTTGTTGAAAATTTATTATTGAGCTGAGCTGTAATCGTTTAAAAATTTTAACATCGTTTTCTGAAAAGGAGGTGTTATTTTTTCTTACTTCACACCAGGCCTGAATCTGCTAAGGATCAAGGGAAATGTATTCGAAATCGCAGACAGTGTGCATGTATATATGAATGTGTATGTACGTATGTGCCATGTGTGTATCTTTACATGCATATTTTTATATATTTATGGATATGTATTTTAAGAGAATATATATCTATATTACGGTCATTAAACTGCCCCTGCTAAGAATCAGGGGAAATAAATTCGAAATCTCATACTGTGTGCATATGTATATGACTGTGTATGTACGTATGTGTCATGTGTGTGTGTGTGTGTCTTATATGTGTATCTTTATGTATTTATGGATATGTATTTTAAGAGAATAGATATCCATTTTTACAGTCACTGAACTGCCTCTGCACTGGGGTACTGCTTTGCAAAGGGTTTTAACCAATCATACCAATTTCAATATTTAGTTAAGCCTGATATATATTCTATTGATTTCTAAATATCGAATGCGTTGGTTAACTTTTTGATGTAAAGAGCCTGATATATCGTTTTACACCACCACCCATAATCTCATAGAAAACAGAATTAAAAATGCAGTCTCATAATTCCAATCATTATGGTACTACATTCATGTTGAATCTGCTTCATTATTATAGATCGATTGAACTATTTCAGCTATAAACTGTGAATATATCTGCATTTCTTAGATAATGTGAATTTATACAAGCCTATGTTTCTCATATTTTAAAGATAATATAGCATACTAAAGAAATTTACTTTTAAACAATGCAAAAATATGTGAAAAGTATTTGATTATATGTAGTGATCCAAAGCAAATATTTGACACCCTGTTATCTGCAGTTCTAATTAATAAATATTGTAATTAAAACGAGAGACCTAATTTATATTGTATATTATGATTTTCTAAAAGCTATAAAGCATCAACAATGCATGCTATTGAACCCAAAATTGTTTTTCTTCCAAAGAAAACAATGATGGTCTTGAAGAACAACAAGGCATGCCAGTAATCAAGTGGGTATTAACACAAAGAGAAACAAGAGACAAAAAAAATAAGAGGCACCAAATATTTCAACACAATAATCAAATATCCATGTTGTTGATAGTGTTATATTAGATGGTTGAATAGAAACAATGGAATCACACTATTAAACTTGTTTAATTAACTGGCATCCTACCATACACTATGTAATATTTAAAGAGCAGTACAATCAAATTATTGTCTACACTGATACTGCTGACTAAACAGACCAATTAATTTAGCTTGATTAAATTCTCTGTGCGTATGTATG
>NC_068984.1:67965325-67968881 GCF_001194135.2 Octopus bimaculoides
TATATATATATATATATGTATATATATATATACATACATACATATATATATATACATATATATATACATGCACACACACACACACACATATATATGCATACACACATCATACATCCATACATATATATACAGACATATGTATACACACATATATATGTGTGTGTGTGTGTGTGTGTGTGTGTGTGTGTGTGTGTGTGTATAATTGTAGAACAGTAGGTATGTCACATGACTCATTTGGCAAAGGAAATTACCTTGTTTGTATGATGCCATTTACTGATGTGCAATTTAGAGCCTGCAGGCTGATTTCTCTCTTTGATTTCAAAGTAGGTAATTGCTAATGTGTTTATTCTGCTGACTACATATACTAAATGATTTTATTTTCATGAAGCACTACACGTTTTCAAACATAGATTAATTATACATACAGTTAAATTATACATGCAGTTCTATCTTATGCACATAAATTTACCTCTATGGATGATTGATGAATATACGATTTTTCATTTCAAAATTAAGTAACTATTGCTGAAATGTTTTTAAATAATACATTAGATATTGATTTAAATTAAGATATGAGCTGTATAAATTAATGTGTAAAATGCTATCTTCATTCTCTTTCTACCCGCACACAGACATAGATATTATGTGGGAGGAAATGAGCACACATAGTGCATATGTGCATATATATGTATTTGTGTGTGTGTGTGTGTGTGTGTGCATGTATATATGTCTATACAATTATATGATTAATATATATATGGTCTTGTTGTTGATACACATGCACACACAAACACAAAGAAAGTGAAAGATATGTACAGAGGTGGAAACTATATATATATATATATATATATATATATATATATATATATATATATATATATATATATCATTGAAGAAATTGGAACTATATAACACTATTGGATAGTACTGGCCAATTCTGAAACTCAACGAGCTTTATACTGTACTCTACCACATTCCTAACGGAATATACCATAACTATATACACACACACACCCACGCACACACACACACACCCACGCACACACACACACACATATATATACACACACACATATATACACAGACACATATATATACACACAGACACACACATCTATATATATACATACATACACACGCATATCTATATGCACGCACATATAAATGCATGCAGTGAAAAATGCATTATTACTATCAGTACGTATATTTAATTTATGATGTATTTACTTTGTAAGTTACAGTTAGTATACCATGCCCAATAGCCTGATTTTCCCGTTAGCAGACCCTTTATTAACAAGAATCCTAAGAATCAACCATGGTTTACTAAACATGACTTACATAAATGATAACATACACTCTAAGTCCACTAGCACTGCAAACTTTTTCTTGTATTGATCACCAATACCACATGCACACACATCTTTCTCTCCTACACACACACTCACTCACTCACACACACACACACATATCACTGGTTAGCATGTAATGTCTTTCCTTCATTTATCTGCCGCTGCACTTTATTAATTCTTTGTTTAAATTAGGAATAATCACTCAGTAAGATCCTCAAATGATTAATCCTACAGCACATGTAGCTAAATACACAATCTTGCTTTCATGGATTTTACATCTTGAAACATGCAAGTAAAAATATACATGTTACACTTACATTTTGAAACTATGTTTAGGATAATGCATGACACGGTTTTCAGGTTTTCAACTGCATTGCTCAGTCTGCACACTCTGTGCACCCCAGGTGGTGCCATGAGATTCCGAGCTAGCATATTTTTGTTTATACCCAGTATATTCAGGACTACATTATATGTTGAAAGATGAACTCAGAAAATACAGAGCAGGAACATTTACCACAAGGTACTTGCCCAAAGCTCAACAGCTTCAGCCAATCAACTGCTTACACATATACCTGCACATACATACAGACATATATGAGCATAAGTCAATATATATATATGTATATATATATGTATTCATTTTATATTTTAAGAATATTTAAATGTATATTTATTTATTTATTTATGTGTTTCAGCCAAGTGGCTGCGGTCATGCTGGTGCACCAGTATATATATTAATGATTATGTTTGCGTTATGTATAGATGTTACATATAAATATATTTCAACATTTAACTGAAGAATTACTAAATACTTTTTACTTTTTAGTAGTTAGTAGGACCTTTGAATTTTTTCACTTATATGTGTGTACATATATATACATACATACATACATACATACGCATGTGTGTGTGTGTGTGTGTGTGTGTGTGTGAGTGTATGTATGTCTACATGAGTGGTTGGCGTTAGGAAGGGCATCCAGCTGTAGAAACTCTGCCAAACTTAGTTTGGAGCCTGGTGTTGCCATCCGGTTTCACCAGTCCTCAGTCAAATAGTCCAACCCATGCTAGCATGGAAAGCAGACGTTAAACGATGATGATGATGATGATGATGATGATAGATCGCTAGCCACTAAGCCTTTTTCTATTTTCTCTCTCTGTTTATTTCTGTGATCCTTTCTGTCAAAGAGCTTAGGCTCAAAACATAAAAGACTTTCTCACTTCCCAAGCGTTAAAGTAATACATCTGTTTGTTGTTTACACACCTGTCTTCATCATTTGTTTTTTTGTAAATTCTCACTCTATCTATATATATATACATATATATATACATGTTAAATTGAGTTAATATTGCAATGCTACTTCTTATTTTATTGAGATCACAATGCTCAAAGCAAAACTGAGCCAACCGGTATGAGTGAAAAATGTATAGCATGTCATTTAACCTGTCACTCTATTATTCCTATTGTCCCACTGCAAATATATGCATAACACTACTTTCCAATATTATCCACATGTCTACACATTTATAGTTATGATTAAAATCAATCACAATACAGTGACTGACACCAAAGCTTACAATGGAAATAAATGTGATGAGATTAACACAACTCTCTGCAGATGGAAATATCATTTCATATCGATATTAACATAGCACATTTGGTCAGTATTAAGAACTCTGGGTAATTTATTTATTGTTTGTTTTGCTTAATTTGTTAGTTTTTATTTATTATTTACTTATTCTAATTACTGTGGAGGGAACCTGTGGAAGAGGTAGACTCAGGAAGACATGGGATGAGGTGGTGAAATATGATCGTTGGATCTTGAGTCTCAGAGAGGCGATGACAAGTGATTGAGATCATTGGTTATATGTTGTGCATGGGAAGACACTTTAAGCCAAGTGAAATCATAGATGTGGCCAGTGTTGGCGACAGGTAGAAGGCAACCATGCTTGTGACACATAAGAGGCACTTGTGCCAGTGACAAGTAAAATGCCCCCACAACACTCTTGGAGTGACTGGCATTAGGAAGGGCATTAGAAGCCATTAGAAGCCAAACCAAGTCAGATTGGAGCTCGGTACAGCTCTCTGGTTTACAAGCTCCAGTCAGACTGTCTAACCCATGCCAGCATGTAAAAAAGGACACATGATGAGGATGATGATGATGATGATGATGATGATGATGATGATGATGATGATGATGATGATGATG
>NC_068984.1:67968924-67970953 GCF_001194135.2 Octopus bimaculoides
AGGAGGGGGGTATTTATTTTATGAGCCATTGATGGGTAAATAAGATGTCAATGTTTGCAGGATTTGAAATAAGAGCATAGTTACACAAAACTAAATACATAAATTATTTAGTCAAGTAGCCTACTACTACATGTCATGTGATCATGAGTAGTTTCTGACAAATTGTCTTCATCAGATTGTATCAATTACAGATTTGAAATAAAATCAATGTGAAGATGTCTGAAGAATTAAGTGAATATACAGTTTCAGATTAAGGTGAAAGAAATGATGGATACATAGAAAGGATATTCTATATGTCGGAAAAAACTGCTCATTCATAATGTTATCACTAGTTATCGTGCTGGTGTTGGTGTTATTTAACAGCAGATCATCCATCATCAGGCAGACCTATGAATATAAGTGTTCCAGCTATGACCATCCTGTGTAATCTTTAGACACATTAACCAAATTAGAACTTTTTAAAACAGCAGAATGTGATTTTAATGGCTTACATTTGTTGGTTCACTATTTCTTGGTTCACTATGATTGTTGTTATTGTTGCTTAACTCCTGGATGGTCCTAATTAAACAGAGCTATGACCAAAGGCCTTCTAGTCATAATCAACCTGTCTTTTTTGTATATCTAGAAGTACATTATACAAGTAGTCCAAGAATGAGATGGTTAGGAAATATCCACAATCTCAGTTGGTTATGCTTGGAATCTAACCAGAAAATGTAATGACAGTTGCCTATGATTGAACCCTATAGAGAAAGTGACTGAGGGTTCTACCCCCAAGACCTACTCAGGAATAGTGAGCAGAAAAGATGGATGGATGGATGGATTATACAATGTGTCCTTTCACTTCCAAGACAGTAGAATATAACACAAGAGAATCTGGCAGTAAGCTCTAGCAGACAGAGGGCCCACCTAGAAGTATCTTCTTTGTGATGATATTGGGTAACCTATTGCATGATTTCTCCCACACTCTCTCCATCCCTGGTATACTATTTCTAAAGTGCTTCATCTCCCTTGAAATAGAAGTGCTTCATGTACCTTGAAATAGAAACGTAACAAAATTGGAGAAAACATTGCATAGATGATAATTGAAAAAATTCCTTTGTGTTTATGTAGATATCATGAGTGTAAATTGTTTTATTTAGTACTAAATATAGTTTAACACTTTCTTCTTTATATTGTTTACGGTGTAGTGTTAACAATAAATTCAGATCCTTTATTGAAATCGTTGTTGATCCAATAATCAAATCTGACTAGCAGTGTGTGTATGTGTGTGTGTGAGAGAGAGAGAGAGAGAAAGAGAGAGCAAGAGAGTATGTGATGTTTTCTTATTTTTATTTATCTATTTAATTTCCTTGCAGCCTGAGAGAAGCCATCAATTCAGCATTGAAATAATATGACAATGTTTTTAATTCCCTGTAGAATAACTATTCCTAACCATTTTTCCTCAGATTAGGCATATTTGTATAGCAGCTATTGTTTTTGCCCAAACTCTTGAGATGTACTGTTGACTGAAGTCTTGCATGAATAGGAACCAATACTGGCTGTTGCTAAGGTTTCCCATGCCTGCTTATAATAGTTGATTTTTCATGCTTTTATCTACAACTCTAGAGAATCTTATTTGAAGCCAGATGATTCTCAATAGTTTTATGGTAACCTGCTGTGTATTAGCATACACATCGTAACCTATTTGATTAAATTTAGAAAAACCTCACAGTTAATGATTGACTGTGTGGCCAAGCATTCAACTGTTATCACTGCTTGTAAGATGTATAGTGTTGTATGCTTTCATGTAGTTTGATCAATGTAATACATAGGTGGTAGCTATAAACGATGTTGTACAACTTTTAATACAGCAAAATAATTTCTGAAAAGCTACTTCTTTCCTGCCACATTAATTTATATGTATGTGTGTATGTATGTGTATATATACGTATGTATATTTGTATATATGCATGTGTGAGTACCACAAAGGTATTACACACACGCACACATACACATGAGCATATATAAATGTACTAAGAATATATGTGTG
>NC_068984.1:67971071-67982553 GCF_001194135.2 Octopus bimaculoides
TATATATATATATATATATATATATATATATATATATATATGTATGTATGTATGTATGTATATATAAACATACAAAGATATATATGTAGATATGTATGTAGGCCAAAAAGTTATATATATATGGAATGAGATAATTATATGTATGTGTTTATCATAAAAGAGTTTTATATATGTACAGGGTGGGACAAAGAGGATGGACTTTTTTGAAATGGCTGTTACTCAGCCTCAGTGGGGAGGGATATATGTCCAACAGGTACCATTTGGTTCATGGTATCTAAGTATTTTCTTTTTTTTTTTAGGTGAAGCCATAGCGCTGTGGACAATAGAGCATTGCATGTATGCCTATGACAGTTACGTGAAGAATAACAAGTCTGTCACAGCAGTTCAGAGTGAGTTGTGGCAATACTTCAACATTCACCAATATCAGGCTGTTCCCACCCATAACACGAGGTACACTAATGAATAGGAGACCGGTGGGGGTGCCATGGATGGTACAGACCCCAGAAAATGGGGAACACGTCAGACAAGCTTTGATATAGAGTTTGAATTGCTCTGCTTGGAGGGATTTCATTGAACTTGACATTGGTAATCGATTGGTAAGGCGTATTTTGCATGAAAATCTGCATTTCCACCCCTACAAGTTGGTCATTGGGCAACAATTGAACCTAGAACTATATGGTTATGAAGTGAACTCCATAATTAATTACACAGCCATGTACAGACCTATGTTAGAAAGTCTTACTGCCACAAGATAAGGAAAAAGCCATCAGATGCTTGTTTGACTTCATAGAAAAAGCAGATAAATAGCAGCTTTATTGCAACTGTTGTGAAAAAGAAAGAACATGTGTCTGAAAACAATATGAGAGGTTTGTGATGGAAATAAATAAATATTTATTATTTTATAGATCAGTGTTGACTTGTAGTATGAGACAACAACAATCATTAATTCAAATATGAATAGATGCATGTTTGACCATTTGGTCATAGTCATGGGTGTACGTGGTTGAAAACCTTGTTTCTCAACCATATGGTCTTGAGTTCAGTCTCACTGTGTAGCACTTTGGGTATCTTCTACTATTACCCTGGAGTGACCAAAGATTCGTGAGTTGATTTGGTTGGCAGAATCTTAAAGGTGCCTGTCATATATGTATGGAAGTGAGTGTGTATGTGTTTGTGTGTGCCCTTATTTAGACATGATGTGATGGTTGTATATAAGTATCCTTGTTGCACAAACTAAGTTATTCCTTTCCAGTCTTCCATGAAAAGCAGGCCTGACCATGAGAAAAAGATTATGTTTCTTGGAAAATATTAGAAGTCAGTGAGGGTAAAGGCTTCTGGCTGTAGAAAATCTACCACAAATTATTGTCTGACCCATGCTAGCATGAAAATGTGGACATTGAATGAAGATGATGTTTATAGATGCAGCTCTTTATTGTCCGAGTTGCATGTAAGTAACTTGAACACTACACAATAAATGAGTACCTCATTCTTTCACAACACTGAGTCTATAAGAGCTCACACATCACAACTCATGAACGCTATACCCAGTAACCCTACTATATACTACAATTCTTCAAGTTAATCCCCTATTAAACTCAAGGTGTCATCTTACTGAACCCAACTTTTTCACCTTTCTTGGTATGGTTGATGTAATTGGTACCAGTAATACATTCAGTTGTACTAAAATGACTAAGACAAGAATCTGTTATATGTACTAACATGGAGAAAACAGCAATATAGACAATATTCTATCATTATTGTTAGAACATATTTAAATAATGATAAGTGTCAATCTCTGTGGAGGGAACCTGTGGTAGGGTTTGACTCAGGAAGACCTGGGACAAGGTAGTGAAAACTGATCTTCAGATGATGGGTTTCACAGATGGTGCCGGTGACACATAACAGGCACCCAGGCTGTTGACACATAAAAAGCATCCACTACACTCTGTGGAGAGGTTGGCATTAGGAAGGGTATCCTGTTATAGAAATCAAGCCAAAACAAATTGGAGCCCTCTGTAGTTCTCTGGCTTACCAGCTCCAGTCAAACACTTTTTACCAATGCTAGTGTGAAAAACAGACACTAAATGATGATGATGATGATTTTGATAATAGATTATGTTCTACATTGTAATAAAATATATTTTAACCCTTTTGTTACTGTATTTATTTGGAGATGCTCTGTGTTTCTTTCAATTACTTTAAATATAACAAAACATTTAGTAAAATAACTTAGTTCTTATTCAGCTAGTGTTAGGAACATAAATTGTGACTAAGGTTTGGTGGAAGATTTTAATTTAAAAATTATGAAAATAAGACATTTGTACTCAGAACTAGAGCCGGTTTCAGCCGGGTTGGTAATGAAAGGGTTAAAGTGGTGAGCTGGCAGAATCATTAGCATGCAAGACAAAATGCTTAGTGGCATTTCATCTGCCTTTATGTTCTGTGTTCAAATTCTACCGAGATCAACTTGCTTTTTACCCTTTGGGGTCAATAAATTAAGTACTAGTCAAGCACTGGGAGTTGATAGAATTGATTTGACCCCTCTCCCAAAACTTCAGACCTTGTACTTATAGTAGAAAGAATTTAGATATATTTTAATCTTTTTATTAACTTAGATGTGAAGTCCAGCTGACTCATAATTCAGAGGTGTAGGTATGGCTATAAGTGCAGGTACACATGTGTAGCAACAGAGTTTGTTTTATAACTACATGGATTTAAGTTCCATCTCACTGTGACACCATGGGTAATTAAGTACCAAAAATAAAAGAAAGTGTATTGAAATTCATTATGAGTGTTTGTATGTGTGTGTGCATTTCTGTGTGTGTGTGTGTGTGTGTGTGATTGTGTGAGTGCATGTGTGTGTGTGTGTGTGTATGCATATATGCACATGTATCTATTCCTATGAATGTTGAGATTGCATGGCTTAGCATGTCACCACTGAGAAAAACAGTGATAGGATGTGTTTTAGTCTCTGTTGGCAATATATCTTGTTACCCTAGGTAGACTTTCGAAGATGAGTGACATTAAAATTTAAAAAAAAAAACATTCCTTTATTGTGACAAAGAAAAGCGTTGATGACAGGAAAGATATCCATCTGTAAAAAGCTGCCTCAAGAAAATCTCTGCTCAACCATACAAGCACAAAAAAAGAAAAAACAGATGTAAAATGAAGAAACAATTGGAGGGTAACATAAAGCACAAGAACTTTTCATGAAAACTTGAAAGCTTATCTTCATAAGCATTTCTATGAAATCTGCAAAGTTACATATAAAGTTACGGCAGGCCTTTGACTGTCATATGTCAGGTATTACCCTGCTTTATTTATCTTTTTTTTTATGCCAGTATGTGTGTGTGTGTGTGTGTGTGTATTTCTTATTTTAGCCGAACCCATTTGTACTTGAGAAAGGCATGAACATCAATAATTCCGATTGCATTTTTCTTCTGCTGCCTTATAGTAAACAATATGCATAAGCTGTTTTACTTTATATTATTATAACAATGTCTGTTGTCATAATATATATGAGGTTTCTTTGCATTAATATTTAGTATGAAATGATATAGGAATACATTTCCTTTCCAAGCTTATGAAATTCAATTTTCCAAATGTGCAGTAAGAGGAGAAAAAAAAATTATTACAATCTTAGAGATGTATTACTTAATTTTGCTTATATTATTTCAGGAACTGAAATGTGAGTAATGCATTATTACAGCTAACAACAGGATATCTATCTATCTATCTATCTATCTATCTATCTATCTATCTACATATCTATCTTTCTATCTTTCTTTCTATATATATATATAAATATATAAACATATAAACAGATATATATTTACACACATACACACAGATGTATTTATAACATACAGACACATGCATAAAATATATAGGATATTAAAAAATGTTATTTCTCATGGTGTTATTCATAATAATATCCAGTAGAGGAATGAAGGGAAACAACAATTTGTATAACTTGGGTTTCCTTAATATTCATTCCTCTCATTGGCACAAATCACTTAAGTGCGCTGTACTTACAAGAATAGAGAGAACTTTGTTGAAAGTTAAAGAAGAATTCATATTCCTATCTATGTATTCATATATCTATGTAAGTATGTATGTATCTATCTACACATACATACATACATACATACATACATACATACATACACACATACATATGTATGGGGGCACATTCACATGAAATAAGAAGTTGGTAAGAAAAGTCCATATGAATATAACCTGAGGAAACAATGTCATTATATTATATTATTATTATACACACACACATGTATATAAAAATAAATACATGAATATAATCAGTCAGGTTCCAAAAATGAAGCAACACAGAATAGAGAGGAATGGTAATATACTGTTCTGCTGACATATCATAGTAATGTCATCATAGTAATGTCATCATAGAAGAGATCTGTTGAAACTACAACTACATATCAACAAGAATAGGATATCAATGATAATTATATCCACAAATAAATATTACAATCCTAGAGATGTATTATTCACACATATTCATATATACATATATATATAGATATATTAGATAATAAAATGAATGGTTTATACTTGGTGGTTTCTTGGTAAAAGCACAGTCACTTCATAGTGTTCATTGACAGAATATGGAAGATACGAAAATTTTTATTAATCACTACAATTGTTTCAACACATCTAGCATTGATCCCTCACAGGTGGGATTCTGAACAACTGATTCAGGAGCACTTGACGGTGCAGATGTGTCTCTTTGGGTGATAAACAGATATAACTCATTGAAATAACTGTTCCACTATGTATCTTCTCATTTTGTATAAAGAAAAGCAGCAAATTAAAGGATACAGCTTCATTAATATAGACGATCAATAATAAAATAACAGATACAAAAAAAAACAAACACTCAATACAGCAAAAAATGTATTAAGAATAACTGTTAATGAATATGGATGAATAAACTCCCTCGCATACATTGTATGAAACATGTACACTCACTCATACGAGCATCAACGAAAATGCAAGCATACATACACATGTGGTTTGGTGCACATACATTCACATAGTGAGTTAGATAGCTACTTGGTGTTTATAAGAATGGGGAGGTTAAAGCTTAACTTAATTCATACATACCTTAAAGTAAATTATGTTAACAGTTACTTAAATTCATTCCCACAGCTATATCCTTTAATCTGCTGCTTTTCTTTACATGAAATGAAAAAATACATTGCAGAACTGTGTTTTTCAGGAGTTATATCTATTTATTCCCTGAAGAGACATATCTGAACTGTCAGAGGCTCCTGAACTAGTTGTCAAATATCTCATCTATGAGGGATAAAGGCTAGGTGCATTGAAACAATTGTCGTGATTAATAAAAATTCTTGTATCTTCCATCTTCTGTCTCATTTACCATGTATATTTATATATATATATATATATATATATATATATATATCATCATCATCGTCATCATCACCACCGTCATCATCGTTTAACGCCTGTCTTCCATACTGGCATGGGTTGAATGGTTTGACAGGAGGTGGTAAGCCTAGGGTCTGCACCAAACTCAGTTACTTGCTTGGGCATGGTTTTTACAACTGAAAGCCCCTCCTGACACCAGTCACTTTACAACGCAGACTGGGTGCTTTTTATGTGGCACCAGTACTAGCAAGTTCACCATATAACTAACTTGCATATAACTTGTATATATATATAGGTGTGTGTGTGTGTGTGTGTGTACAGATATACAGACACACACACACACACACACACACACACACATATACATATATATATATGTATATATACATATATGGGAGAATGTACAAAAAAAAACAACAGACGAGGACAGGTGGTGTAAACGACAAAAGGATGTGTGTATATATATATATATATATATATATATATATATATATATATATATATACACATACTTATATTATATTATATTAGAATTAAGAACTTATATGGAAGCAATAATTCTCAAAATGCAGAAAAAGGAAAGATCACACTAGACTGTGTCAACTTCGATCCACTAAAAAGATGATATAGTCACAGACAATGGCTCTCATCCCAGGTTTTCTGAATTAAGTCTAACTTAGGACTATACAACAAAAGCTTCTAATATTATTTTAACATCCACATTTCCTACAGGCGTAGGAGTGGTTGTGTGGTAAGTGGCTTGCTTACCAACCACATGGTTCTGGGTTCAGTCCCACTGCGTGGCACCTTGGGCAAGTGTCTTCTACTATAGCCTCGAGCTGATCAAAGCCTTGTGAGTGGATTTGGTAGATGGAAACTGAAAGAATCCCGTCGTATATATGTGTGTGTGTGTTTTTGTGTCTGTGTTTGTCCCCCCAACATCGCTTGACAACCGATGCTGGTGTGTTTACTTCCCCATTACTTAGCAGTTCGGCAAAAGAGACCGATAGAATAAGTACTAGGCTTACAAAGAATAAGTCCTGGGGTCCATTTGCTCGACTAAAGGTGGTGCTCCAGCATGGCCACAGTCAAAATGACTGAAACAAGTAAAAGAGTAAAAGAGTAAAGAGTATTTCCATGCAATATAAGAATTGGTCAAACCAACAAACTTCCCTCTCTCTTTCATCTTTTATTATTTCAAACTCTACCTGAAATGTTGCTTATTGTTCTTCTAGTGTAACATTAATCTCAGATAATTTTTATAATCTGTCTGCACCAGAAGGTGTTGATTCTTGTGTAATTGTTTAGCCTTTCATAGTAGTCAATATTTTCATGACATTTAACATATATTTCATTATCATATTTTTTTAACCTGTTTGTTGCCATATTTCTATTAAGATAAATTATCTTTGCTTCAATTAAATTTGAAAATAATGAAAAATTATAGTAAAATAACTTTGTTATTATTAAGCTGGTGTTTTGAACCTAAACAAATATGAAATGTTGATGGAAGGTTTAATTCAGTTCACTTTAAACAGGAAGTTGATATTATAGAACAAGGGGCAGTCTTAGATGGTTTGGTATCAAAAGGCTTAACCTATATAAATGTCCTATATTTATTATCTACATCATGTTGTCATGGCATATCCTAAAATTTATATATTTAGAAAAATTAATTATATTTTGTAAAGGAAAATACATATTAGCTCCTTTTGACACAGGAAAGCAATCTCTCTTCTATAATGTCTAGCTGTGTTGGCTCTGTTACCATTTGATGCATAAACATCATTGCTAAGATAACCTTGGTGACAACATTTATCAGTTACTTCAAATTACTGCTGTAAACAGTATTAAAATTCAAAGTAAATATCATTAAATATTCATTCAACAAAAGTATCTATATTAGCTGAATCCTTGCTAATTCTTTATTCCTTTTCAAAGTATTCAAAGCAGCAATTACATTCAAGTAAGAGAAACAGTGGTGAAACAGGATTAAAGTTGTGACTCATTAATTAGTCCCTCACCACTAAGAATACAGAAATGAACAAGTACTAGATGACAGCCAACAACTTCAAATGGAATCAGTATTCTAATTACAAAAGACGTTGCTCTGACTTCTTTCAGAACTAAACAACTCCAGCATAAAATTGATTTGACCAATTAAGCAAATTATCCTTATGGGAAGACACATCCTTTAATGAGCACACCATATCCATTGATTTAACTTTTTCAAATTTCTTTCCTTTCTGCATACTGAAGAAGTGATACTTCAAATTTTCAAATTCTCTGTCACATATATTGTCAGTTCTGCCATGTTAACAGCATTTCAGGTTTCTCTTAGCCATGTATTTGGGTACAATAAATTTTTCAGAAGATATGAAACATAATTGTACTTCGGGAAGTTATGAGAATTTAATGAGACCTGGTCTTATGAAAGCTATCTTACATATTAATCAAGAAATGGTTTAGAGAACTTCAGATATTCCCCAAACAACAATCAAATAAAAGCAATGCTCTGATGGACAGATTACAAAAGTTTGATGCAGACAATATTGATCTTGTGATCTTAATTAATTACCTTGAGTACACAGTTGCACAACATAACATAATATTGTCATATTAATTTTTAATTTTAGAAGATTATAAGTGATCAAAGTGAGAAAATTTCTGCCAATATGTAAATTAGATTGGTGTAAAAAACAGAAAAAAAGACGATTATAAAATGATTTCGATTAACTTGTGTTAAAGTATTGCAATTAAGAATGTGTTACTGCTCAGGAGATCATCTCTGTTATAGCTAACTTGACTTTTTATGAAAACAATGACCAATACCCACATTACATGCCATCCAGTGAGAATATAGATCAATGATGAGGATAACATTTATTCTGCATTCAAAGTTTGGAGTAGTCTTATAAATAAAGTATACTAATTAAATCTTGGTGATAATCCATGAAATTGGACCAAACCGTCAACAGTAAAGTTTAAAATCGTTCCTAAAATTCTTTTAATTCTATTAATTGACACTCAGCACAATTCAGGTGTGTTTATTTTAGATTGATTTATCATGAATTATGTATAAGTAACTTATGGTATTTCTATTACTCAACAGAAATTTATCTCACTATAAATAAACATGAGTGTATTGTGAAATATGCTTAACAACTTACTATTATTTTTTATTATTATTAAGGCAGCAAGCTGGTAGAATCGTTAGTATGACAGGCAAAAGGGTTAGTGGCCTTTCATCCATCTTCAGGTTCTGAGTTCAAATTTTGCTGAGGTCTACTTTGCCTTTCATCATTTCAAGGTGGATAAAATAAATACCAGTTGGGAACCAGGGTCCATGTAATCTACTTAGCCTCATCCCTGAACTTACTGGCATTGTGCCGAAATTTGAAACCCTTATTATCATCATTATTATTATTAAGGCAGTGAGCTGGCAGAATCATTGGCAGGCCAGGCAAAATGCTTAACAGCATTTTGTCAGTCTTCACGTTGAGTTGAAATTCCGCCGATGTCGATTTTGCCTTTCATCCATTTGGGTCAATAAATTAGGTACTAGAAGGCGGCGAGCTTACACAAACTTTAGCATACTGGGTGAAATGCTTAGCGGTATTTCACCTTTCTTTACGTTCTGAGTTCAAATTCCGCTGAGATTGACTCTGCCCTTCATCCTTTCGGGGTCGATAAATTAAGTACCAGTTGTGTCCTGGCATTGATCTAATCAACCAGCTCCCTCCCCCAAAATTTCAGGCCTTGTGCCTAGAGTAGAAAAGAATAATTTAAGTACCAGTGAAACATTGGGGGTTGACGTAATCAACTAGTCCCCTCCCCACAAATTTCAGGCCTTGTGCATTTAGTAGAAAGGATTATTATTATTATTATTATTATTATTATTATTATTATTATTATTATTATATTTTTTTTCATTGTTGTCTTTGCTTTGTTTTATATATGTTGTTTCAAATTGCACTCAGACACTTCAAGAAACAGCAAGTTGAATGTTTTACTATGGGTGGGTGTTATATATGAGCAGCAATCATATATTTCAGGAAAAGCAGACCAAATATAGAAAATTAAGGTTTTTGTTAAAAGTCAGTGCCAATATTTCCAATTTTCAAAGATTTTAAAACATTTAAATATTCTCAGGATTTCAGTGATTTTATTAAGATGCTTTTCTTAAAATTGTTGTTGTAGTTTGGATATTTCTGGGTTTTCTAGTTTTTGACCATAGTACCATTTGGCATTATTCCCAAAGAGACAATGATCACAGGTACAGTTGTTGTTGTACTTAGATGCCATATTTTTTTTACCTCTACTTCAAAGTCTTTGAAGGTCAACAAAAAAAAAAACTGACCTTGTCAGAGAACAAGAATAATTATTGCAAGGCTCTAATGATTCTGCTAATTAACCACCTTGAAGACTTATTACCCAAGATTTTTTTTAATGCAAGTCATATGATAATCCTTATAGATAACAGTCTTTACATTTTCTTGTACATTTTATCATTTCAACACCTATTCCCAAGTATTGTCTTTGATTGGTCAAATCTATTAAGTTGTGTTTGCTCTCACCATTACTGCACCATTATCAAGCGATAATTCAATCAGATTAAGTAATCTTAATGGAAAAGTATGGATAAGGATAGTTAAAATTAGCAGCTTCAATCAGATGTTGAGCATTGTAGACAGAAACAGACTATTTATATAGATAGTGAAAATATTCTACGAAAGATGTTTTTTTATTATATCAGTACTTTTTTCTCCCAGAGCAGGAGAAATTTATAATTCAAAGTTCAACTAGAAATATCTGAATAGATAGATCATTTTATCGTCTATTTAACTGCAGTTCAGCATTTCTTATGATTCAATGGTTTGGTAGAATTGTTAGAGAATTTGACAAAACACCATATTGTATTTGATCTGGATATTTACATTCTGAGTTCAAATCTTTTGGAGGTCAATAAAATAAAGTATAAGTCAAGTACTTAGTTGAAGGAATGGGCTAGTCTCCTCTCCTTAAATACTGCTGACCTTGTGGCTAAATTATGTTCGGGTGTTGGACTCATGATCATAAAATTGTGATTTCAATTCCTGGACCAGGCAACACGTTGTGCCCTTGAGCAAAACACTTCATTTCACATTGCTCCAGTCCAATCAACTGGCAAAAATTAATAATCCTGCAACAGACAGGTGTCTTATCCAGGTGGGTAATTTATAAGCCATGGAAACTGGCAAACTGACCCTATAGGCCTCTATGACTCAAGAAAGAATTATCAAGTTCTTGATCATTTACAGTAGCAAGGTGTCAAACAAGACTAGCTAATAGGACATATAGCGTGATAGGCAGGTTAATTGATCCCATAGTTTGGTTTTACTAAATCTCTTTAAAAGAATCAATTAAGGTTGTGTTAGCAACAAATGCCAGGAAACAAGCACCTTTGATCATTAATATAGAAGACTGAAATAGCGATGGTGCTTCTATGTAGTCATTCTACTTGCTAGCAATAGTCACCAAGTCTTCCTCATATCATGCCCCACAGTCATAGAAAATGACATACTACTTAATGTGGTATTGATGTCCTGGAACATAGAATAAAGACTAGACAGTCATGGAGGGAAGACTTTTGATGAATAGTCTGCTCAATCAGGATCTATCTATGCCAATACAACAACTACTACTACTTGTATAGGGGGAACATTTTCAGTTGGATCACTTCCTGTTCATGCTTGCTGTGAATATTCTAATGACCTTCATTTGAGCACAGAACTGAGATGACACTAAATTATAATAAACCATTTAGTCTATTACTCTGCAGCTTCTTCCACTGTTATCAGTTCGTATATGGCTTTAAATATTTAGCTTATACAACTACCTTACCTTTATATCATATCACAGATTCCCATAACCATCTTAGGCATAAGAATTCAATACTAATCCAATAAGGTATAGTTTCATTTAGAATGTCATTTTCTTAGCAATCTAAATTTATCACCTTGTGTGTCTGTGCATCTGTCTATCTAAGACACATATGCCAACACCCTCACACAGATATATA
>NC_068984.1:67983644-67992145 GCF_001194135.2 Octopus bimaculoides
TATGTATATATATGTATATATATGTATATATATATATATATGTATATATATGTATGTATGTATGTATGTATGTATATACTGCTTCTCTTCGACTCATCTATTAATCATTTTGCAAAACTTCTCATTATCTTTTCAGCTGCTTGCTTGTCCTTTTGTTTTATATTTCTTCCTTTAAACTTTCCGTTAATTTCTAATTCAAACACCTACTTTTCCCTAGTTTCTTCTACACATCTTTGTCTTAATTACCCACTTATGTTAATATTTAACTCACATTCTGCCTAAGCTATCAATTTGTAAATAACCTACAACTAATTTTTTCATGCTCTGTTTTTCAAAATCCAAATTCATTTAGCTTACTTCTTTCTGTATTCCAAAGAGGTTGTTACATTTGTTCGTCTCTGATTAGTGCTCCACTTATAGAACAAAATTATATTCACCATGCATCACATGTAAAAACACTACTATATAGAAGTGAGATTTCTATGTGCATAAAATATCTACCTGTTAACATATAATTCTTGACTTCAGCTCTTAAGTTCAATCCACTGTGCAACCTTTCTATATTTTCTGTATGTATGTGTTTGTAGATGTGTGACTGTATGCAAGTGAGATTATGCATGTATGTTTATATATATATATATATATATATATATATATATATACATATATATACACATATATACAAGTGTATGCATGTATATGTATCTGACTATGAGTAGACTTAATTCTACAGAGTATTTGTTTGGTTGTAATATGTTGTTAGAATCAGGTACTACAAGTTACTTGAGATAGTCTGGAGAGAGTTTTGGTTTTGTTTCTCATCCAATTAATGACATGAAACAAAAGCTATTCACAGACAGTTGCAGCCTTATAATAAAGCCATTAAGGACTTTAGATATGCATTTATATTTACATAACACTTAAGCGTAAGATGAAACAAGTTTACTCCCAAATGATAGACATTTTCAGAATTATTGCAAGTAAAGTTAGATTAGGTTAGGATTGAATAAATACCTTGATCCTATTGCTAACTATGTGGCTCTAACTTTAATGTACCCTGTAAATAATCTACATTAAATCATAATCAGAGACATTGAAATAATGGGCAAGTTATCAAAGTACTGTTAATATCAGCCACTCATGCGCTTACACTTTGAAGTACACATTCACACATCATTTTTTTTTTCACAATGCTCACACACACATGCATCCTCTTTCCCACACACATTAGCTTTTCAGTTTCTGTTATACACATACATTTAAGCTATATATCCCCCCACTTGAATACTTGTATCACTACGTGCCGTGTTCAAACACCGAATCAGTGATATATATATACTACAAATGATTGACTGATTATATGATTTTCCTTTAAATATTTGAGCTTCTATCAATATAAACAAACCCACGTTACTATGATTCTAAAGTAGTATGCCCAAGCTATGGGAATATTGAAATATTCAATTACCATTTAACAAACTCAAACCCAAATCTTCCTGCTTGAAATTCCTTGTAAATTCTATTCAGACATTTACTCTCCAGTACTAAAACTCTCTTTGTAAGAAACCATACGAACCTTTCACATTCATATTCCTGCAAGGACATTAGAATGACTTGTAATATAATTTCGATAATTTCGAAGGAGAATTTTTAATGTTATAAAGAAGCAGTATAGGGAGACACAATGCAAGTATGAGTCAGAGAGGAATACATTTTATCAGTAAAGGAATGTTTATTGATCGATGATCAGACCAATGGCTTTCTTTTAGATGCATTCTAGAAACCCAGTAATCAAAGGCACTCTACTATGCGCTGTATGAAATCAGTATGATATTATTTTTTTCTAGCGGAAGAGCTGGTTATCTTATTATCATATGCTGTAGCTAACTTTGTTATTAAATCTCTAGGCTTATCTTTCACTCTTGTATCTTTCAATGATTAGATTTAATTTTTAGGCCATTTTTGTTTATTTTTCCATCCCCTCTTCTTTAATTTATAAAAGAATTATAAATAGAAGAACCATTGAAAAATGGTGAAATGGTTATCCAAATCAGTCTTTTCTCTTTCCTTTTCTTCTCAATCTTTCTCTCTTCCTCTTACATTCTCTCTTGAATTTGAATTAGCAAACAAATACACATTGCAGCAGCTATTGATCTAGTGGAGATTCTAAACTTTAACGGTTTCTGGCATCTACTGCTCAGTGGATTTTTATCAGATATATAAATTAGTTTTGTTGATAAAAACTTCAACTTCTTTAAATGATGAAATCACTGACTAGCTCCATCTGTCTGTTTTTCTGTCTGTTTGTCTAACTGTCTCTCTCTTTCACCACTCTCAATTTCTCTCTCCTTCATTCTTTGTGGCTCTTCTTTTTTCTCTATTATATATGTATATGTATGTGTATGTGTGTATGTGAGAGAGAGAGAGGGAAAGTGAGAGTGAGAAAGTGTGTGTGTGTGTGTGTGTGTCTGTGTGAGTGTATGTGTGTGTGTGCGTGAATGTATATGTGCATATATTTTGGGTTGTGCATCCTATATATCCTATATACATATATCGTTTTTCTCAAAATGCTTTTCAGCAGTAAATAATTTCATTGTCACTGTATTTACTTACTTTTGTACATAACTGGCTTCATGCCATCCAACTTTAGTTTGTACCATTTCGAAAATATATTCAATTGCATTATACATGTGCATAAACTTCTTGTTGTTATATTATCTATGTGGGTTTGTTACAGAGAGCTTTGGTGCATGTCTTTTTGAATACAAACGTGTGTGTGATATCTTCAAGAAAATATATCAAAGTAAAATTTTCTACAAGCAACAAGTATTTTCAGATATAAAATAGACAAAAAATATTTTTGAAATTATTGTTAGCAGTTCTTTTCCCTTTTTTCTGTTCTTTTTTTTTTTTTTTTTTTTCCATATCATGATATTATAATTAAGTTCTGTTCCATATCAACCTGAGTCACACAAAGCTGAATCACCTAACTAAATAGGAAGAATAAAATATTTAAGGCATCTCAGTGAACTGAAGAACAAAGAGCTGCAAGCTACATACCTAATAATATTAAAAAGAATCTCTTCAGTTATACACCTTATAAACAATATCTAAATATAACAAAAGTTTCATTGAAAAAAAAATTTTTTGTTTGGTTTTTCACCTCCTGCAGTTTCTAAGAAATTATTCCAAACTATATGATTTGTAAATAACTTTCATTTACTCATCCATTTCTCTCATCATATTGATTTTGGTGCAACAGTGTTATAGGTGCTCAAACAAGTTCATAGAATGTCTATGTATATTTCTCACATAGCTAATTCTAAGAAAAGTATGTACATGAACTAAGCACTACAGTCTAACAAACTATAAACTTCTTCTGACTGCCATAAATATTGCAGAAGTTCATAGCTTGTTAGTGCCTGATTCATGTACTTATTTTATAATTAGCCATGGTTATGTTGAACATGTTTGCATAGGTATAAGGAACTGGGAATTAAAACCAATATATGAACTAGACTTACTTGGCTGTCACTATTCTCTCAACAGTGCTTGTCACTAAGCCAACATAGAACACACAAAAAGAAAAATGACCAAATCCTCAATGGATTACTGGGTCCCTGCCAAGAGCTTCATCTTCACCTTGTGCATAGAGAGATAAGGAATCTTGCATAACATGGCTCATCTTATCTTTCTAGACAATATTGATGATGCTAAGAAATTTCAGGTACAAGAAATGAAATTTATGGTACACATTCACAAGGAACTTAATACTACTCTGCATTGCTAGCTAATCAGTCAAAGAACAACATTCCATATAATATATTGAAGTAACTTCCAGTTTCATTAAGGTTAATAGTAAAAATCAGTTACTACATTAGGTTTTTTTCTGCTGTAAGATTGATATAAAAAACAACAACAACATAATATTCATTGATTTTTAATACTATTTCATTCAGTAGCTTTATCTTTCTTTAAAAAGATTTTCAATAATACAATTTTTGCCAATACTTGTCTGTGAACTCATGGCTTTATTTTATTTATTTATTTATTTTTGCTTTTCCTCTGACTGAATTAGATTTTAGATTTTAGCTATATTTTTTTTTTATCCAAAGGTTTTCAAAACTGCAGTTTGCAGAATAATGCTTACATAAGACATTTTAATCTAGTTTAATTAGTAGCTGCAGAGATATATCAAAAGAAAGCTAATGAATGATAAACTCATAATAAGATTATTCTAAATTTTAGAAGAGGAATATAAAATTATGAATCAGAAATAATCTAGTAGTTTTCTCTTCTTATTCAGGTTATATATATATATTTTTTATTTTACACAAGTATATCACACTCTGCTATGGAATAATAATTAGTAAACTGAGTTGTGGCAGTTACTATTAGCAAATAAACATCGATCTTATAGATTTCTTTTCATACCAGTGTATTATGTTTATGTTATTTGTTGAATATCTTTTTTTTTTTGTTCATCTTAGCTCATAAAAATTCATTAGCATGTTGCTCCATGACTCTTTGCCGATTCTGGAATCTAATTTAAGAAGATCTATTTAATTAGCTAATAGGATGGGTTGTAAAAGACAATACTTCAGTAAATCTATGTAATACTTCTAGCTGTATCAGAGGATAAGTGACAAGCCAATCTGCAAAAGAGTTATTAACCAATGAAAGGATTTTGCTTTCTGAAAAACTCATATAGTTTACTCAAGTGATGGTTCATGCTGTTAGTCCTGTGGCCATGAGTAAATCCTTGCAGTTATCAATGAAATTCTAATTTCCTTTAACTAGCTCTATTGGGGATATCAACTTCGAAGCATTTCATATCTACAGCAAAAATATATATTCCTCAAAGCAGTGTATTGATTTTGTTTGACAAAACAACAAGAGAATTATAGGGTAGAAAAAAAAAATCAATCATCAATATAATACACATACTTATTTTATTGATTGCAGGGGTTTTGAAAAAAAAAAAACATTACAGTTGGATTTGAACTCAGAAGGAAAGTACAAATGTAATGGAATCAGTGGGTAACAACAAACTTTGTATCCTCTTAAATTTTCTTTTTTTAACCCTTTTTAACAATATTTCTATTGAATTATGTTTAGTATCTTTTTCTATTAATTTTAGAAGACATGAAGAATTTAGTAATTATTGGTTTCAAATTCAGAACAGGCCAGCAATTTTGGGAGAAGGAGGTAAGTCGATTATGTCAACGCCAGTGTTCAACTGGTACTTATTTTATTGAACCCAAAAGAAGGAAAGCAAAGCCAACCTTGGTAGAATATGAACTCAGAATGTAAAGACGGATGAAATGCCACTAATCATTTCACCTGGCATCCTAACTGTTCTGCCAGCTCACCGCCTTAAAACATTTAGTAATTATTAAGCTAGTTTTAGTTATTATTATACTAGTTTCATCATCATCATCTCATCATCATCATTATCACCACCACCACCACTACCACCACTACCACCACCACCACCACCACCACCAACATGATGATGATGATGATGATGATGATGACCATCATCATCATCATCATCATTATTTAATGCTTGTTTTCCATACTGGCATGAGTTGGCTGGTTTGACCAGAGCTAACTAGCTGGAGAGCTGCCCCAGGGTCCGGTCTAATTTGGTATGGTTTCTACAGCTGGATGCCCTTCCTAATGCCAACCAGTTTATAGAGTGTGCTGAGTGCTTTTACATGGAACTGCAAGAGCACTTTTATGTGACATCAGCACAAATGCTTTGTACGTGGCATTGGCAGAGTACTCTTCACCGGGGGGAGCAGCCTTAACAGTATTGTGGAGTACAGGTCTTCTTGAGTACAGCAAGGTGTCAAGTATCTCAGTCTTTTGTCTTGATGGACAGTTATAGTTAAGATCACGTTAAGACAATAGTTCCCAAAGTGGGTGGTATTGCCCCACCAAGGGGGTGTTGAAGAAAAGTGAGGTGATAATGGGGTAGCGATTCATGTAAAAACAACAAAATAATGGGTTGGTTCAGTTAAGTTTTATTTGTTAAATACAGTTGCTTTGAATTTGTTTCAGAAAGAGGTCTGTGTGTATGATGGTTAGTTGGGGTGGGAGCACTAGGAATGTGGCCTGGGTGTCAAGTGGGTAGCAGCCCCAAAAAGTTTGGGAACAACTGCTTTAAGACATGAAGTTGTATCATAGGGGTGGTTTTGAGTGGGTCAGTACCAAAAGGTTTAATGACAACAGGTATACTTGTTATAAAGGTAAAAGTATTTGAGACCTACATTTTTATGTCCCCCCATTAACAAGCTCTAATCCTCCAGAAATTTGATAAAAACAGTGCTGATGTTGAAGACATAAGCAAGTGTCTGTGCACAGAATTCAATCTCTTGGAAAGACTGTTAGCGTATGGGATTCATAGATCTTGTTTCTTGGAGAGATCACACCATCACAAGGTATATTGATGGAACTAACTCTGAACCACACTCAGCCAGCTGTGGAGGGTCCCAGGATTTGGTTTCATTCCCAGTACATATCCCTGTATATATCAATGGCCTACTTGTCACCACTACCCACAATGATCACTTCTGTACAGATGATACCACTTTTCAATCATCACTAATCTTTAATACTCAAGCTTCATTCACATGCAATTGTGATGCCTCACTGAAAAAGAACTATACTAATGTCATAACTAAAGAAGTCATAATCATTTTTCCACTGCATTCATGGTAATGGTTTCCTTCAGCATCACAACACATATCAAGAACAAAAGCACAGTTACAACATATATCAAGAACTCATTATCAAGAGCCCTATCCCTAAACATGATTAACATATAAATTGACAAGCCCATTAAAAATGCTATGATTCATGATCACTTAAAATCTCTCCTCGCAAACACACACTACCAACATAGCTATAGCTATATGAGAAAGTCTGACCTCCATCTTCAGAACCAGAAAATGCATCAGCTTCTAAGAATCTTTAAGCTTCAGATAAAATCAATCCACAACTGAGTATTGTACCTACATCTGGCACACACACACACACACATGCACACTCGTCCAAGATTACATCTCTCGAAAGGCAACTTGACTAACTGAGCAAAGTTGTTCCTCATCAAACTCCACTGCAACTTTTGGCTCACAGACAAACTGTTTCCTTTCTCTCCTTTTCTACCATCACTATTCCCAAAGCTGATTGGTCTCATGACATACCACCCTCATACAGATAACCCTGCCTCACTCATCTACTCTCCTCTTGTTATCCATCCTGATTCTTCTCCCTCTCCCTTATTTCTGTACTAACCACTTCCACTATTCCCCACCATTCTAGATCATCAACCCTTTGAAATCTCCTTCCAGCACATATTTTCCTACAGCCATCAGCTGCTGTTTAAGAGGAGTATTAACCAAGCTTCTCTCATTTGAGTCGGAGGATCTCATAAGAACCTGAGCACATCAGCTCTATCCCTCCAGAACAAACCATGAAGAAAATAAAAATAAAAATTAAAATTAAAAAAATATTGTTAACTTCTCAAATTCTTCAAACAGAGCCATAATAATACTTCTCCCTCTTTCGTCTGGTTTTAGTAATATCACAATAACATATCATTATAGAATTATGTCTTTTATATAACTCTTTGTCATGAAAATGACATCAGATAAAAATATAATTAAATACAGAGTTAAAACAAATAATTGTTTCTTTTGTTTCAGCTCGTAATTTCCCATTTAATAATCATTATATGTTACATCAAGAAGACAAATAAGGTATGAAGCCTATAAATCGATACTGCAAAGCTTCCTGTAGGTTATTCTATTCTAAATATTTGAAACATAGAATTGTTAATTCTTAAAGATAATAGTAGCTCATTCAACGAATATTATTAAGATGCCATTAAGCATCGCTATGTCAACACTAAATCAACCCTTTACCAACACTTTTTCAAACGAAACACTAAATAATTAGAAGATTATCTCATTATTTTTAACCACAAAATTATGTTTAAACCATGAGCATTATTGCAAAACATGATGTCAACTTATCTCTGTTTGAAACAGAAAGCACAGATTAGTTTTGATGTATGCCTCCTCATAAAATCATTCAATTTTTTTTTTCTTGTTTTTATTTTCAAATTTCAATTAATTTCACACACAACCAATATTGATTAAATGTACGTGAAAAGCAATCTATTAGAAACTGATACTTTCATAGACATGTCCTGATCTATTTTCTTTCAGTATTTCTTCCATGTTACATCAATTTATTTTCAAATCTGTTAATGCATCAACGTGAAAACCCCCCCAAAATCTAAGAATAATTTCGATTATTTGACATGCGTTTTTCCCTTTCTTTCTTTTTCATACTCTCTCTCTCTGAAGTATGAAGTGAATAGTAATATGTGTAAGAGTGTATATATATCTATATATTTATTTATTCATTTATATATATATATATATTTATTTATCTATCTATCTATCTATCTATCTATCTATCTATATATA
>NC_068984.1:67992306-67992977 GCF_001194135.2 Octopus bimaculoides
TATATATATATATATATGTATGTA
Organism: Octopus bimaculoides; assembly: GCF_001194135.2. Taxonomy (NCBI): domain Eukaryota; kingdom Metazoa; phylum Mollusca; class Cephalopoda; order Octopoda; family Octopodidae; genus Octopus; species Octopus bimaculoides. The sequence goes on from NC_068984.1 coordinate 67,992,331, forward strand.
TATATGTATATATGTTCATGTATGTACTTATGTGTGAAACATAGTTCATTCTAGGTTTAAAACTATTTTTTTGCTGTTGAATGGAATTTAATTTTGAAAACGCTTCCTTATTATTCCTTTTTTCTTATCCCCAGGTCAGCCCTGATCAAGCAAGTGTAGGATCAAAAACTTTCCATCAATAACTATAAACATTTTTTTTTTATATCTATGTCCAATGTACCCTTCTATATTTAAGGCAGTAAATCGTGATTTTTAAGGAGATTTTGCTGCTATGTTTAGCAGATCAAGCTACAGAATAAAGGTATCTTCAATGACTCAGAAATATTTAGGTTTGTAATAATGTGGAGAACAACACAAGAAGTGATGTACATCAACTGTATATCAGAGAAGAATGCAATCACAGAGTTTGCTGAAAAATTCTCAGATGCACTGTTGTCTTTGTTGTTGCTGTTGGCAATGGCAGCAACAGTAGTGGTGATTGTGGTGGTGGCGCTGGTGATGGTAATGGTGGTGATAGTGGTGATGATGGTGGTGATAGTGGTGGTCATAGTTGTGATCGTGATGGTGGTGGTGATGATGATGGTGGTGGTGGTGATGATGGTGATGGTGTTGGTGATCGCAGTGATGGGATGGTGATGGCAACGAAA
>NC_068984.1:67993621-67997519 GCF_001194135.2 Octopus bimaculoides
TATGTATATATGTATGTATGTATATATGTATGTATGTGTGTATATATATATATATATATATATATGCATATGTATAAATATACACACACACACGCATATGTATATATATATACAATATCAATATCTATCTATCTATTTATTATATGTGTGTGTATGCATGTAAATACATATATATGTGTGTGTGTGTATATATATGTAAGAATGTATATATATGCATTATGTATACATGTGTGTGTGTGTGTGTGTGTGTGTGTGTGCTTGCTTGTTTCAGTCAATCACATTTCTCAAAAATAATTCTATTACCTCATACAATATTAGAAATATTTTTCTTGTTTTAGATTTTATCTGAAAGAAAGCAGTCAAAACATTAGTGTCTTAGTTATATCATACAAATTCATTTAACTGGTACAGATTCCTTTTTAGAATTCACAAAACTATCCCTAAAAATATGTACCATTACTAAACTGTCTTTTTAAATGTCTTTTTATGATGTTTTACATGTAGTAAAATAGGGTTGGAAATGTTTTTTTCAATGGACAATTACCAATCAAATTATAGTTTCTTTCTTTTAAAAGCTACATGCTAATCACTTTATTTATTGTTTAGAGGAGAGTTATAATTAACCTCAGTATACTGGTTTCAAATTTTGATACAGGGCCAACAATTTTAGGGGATAGGTAAGTTGGTTACGTTGACTCTATTTTTCAACTGGTACTTATTTTATCAACCCTGAAGGGATAAAAAGCAAAGAAGATCTTGGTGGAATTTGAACTCTGCTTCCTGTGCCAGTGACATGTAAAAAAACACCATCCGAACGTGATCAATGCCAGTGCTGCCTGACGGGCTCCCATGCTGGTGGCATGTAAAAAGCACCCACTACACTCTCAGAGTGGTTGGCATTAGGAAAGGCATCCAGTTGTAGAAATCTTGCCAGATCAGATTGGTGCCTGGTGCAGCCTACCGGCTTGCCAGTCCTCAGTCAAACCATCCAACCAATTCCAGCATGGACAGTGGACGTTCAACGATGATGATGATGATGATGATGAATGTAAAGATACAGAAAATGACACTAAGTATTTTGCCTGGCATGTTGATAGTTCTGCCCACTTACTGCCTCAATCAACCGCAGTATATTACTGGGATATAAATTTGAGGAATGAAAATTGAATCTAATTCCGGTAAGATTTGAACACAGAACCAACGGGGACAAAATTAATGTAGCATATTTAATCCAGAATCTCAGCCTAAATACTTCTACTAACATCTTCACCCAGTTTAATATTGTTCTTTGTCCTTTCATTGTTTTCTCCTTAGCCTTCTCTCTGTTGTTGTACGTTAGTCAGCATGCTTTGATATTAACAACTTTTACCCATTGATGTCTCTTGTATGTTCTATCATTGTTTTGCTAGTTTCACCTCCATATAGCTTTGAAGAATTCTCATGAATTTTTCTTCAACACTGCTTCCTTCCTAGCAAATTATATCTCTTTTCTCCTTTCACACATTACTACAAAATATATTTGTGTTATCTTAGACTATCTCTCTCTCCCTCTCTCTCTCTCTCTCTCTAACCGTTCTCATAATATTCTTCTCACTTCTCCCTGATACTGACTTGGTACATACACCTTATCATTCTATAGCGGTATTAGTTCAGCTTTTGAATCTCATATAGTAGTAGGCAGCTTTAGTATTAATTTTCTCTTTATGCATTTAGAGCCTAGCTAACTTTGCCTTATTCTGATCCTAATTCCCAATTCTCATGGCACATAACAAACTGTCCTTAAGAAAAAGGAAAAGCCAGACTTACAATAAGCTTATTTTATCACCCACCAACACTTTCAGATATTGTTGTTCTTTTTTATTTTTCTTTGCAATATTCTTTGATTCGCTGATATCAGAAGGAAATCCCTTACCATAAATTGTTAAAAGACAAACTACTTTCATGGGATTAATATTCTAGCATTATTGCATGTTTTCTAAGACCAAAAAGATCATAGAGGAGTCTAAAAAGCAATAATTATATTTATGTTTTCATCACAGTTAGATCCTAACATTTTCCACACAAACACAAGAAAGGAGTTAAATCATTTTTGTTTTTCACGAATTAGAGCAACAGGAAAAAATATTTTGTGGTATTTGGTTCCAGCAGTTTACATTCTGAGTTCAAATCCCACCAAGGATCATTTTGTTTTTCCTCCTTTTGAAGTCAATAAAGCAAAGTACCAGCTTAAGTACTGATTCCTCCTGCAAAACTACTGGCCTAGAACCTAAATTAGAAGCAACCATCATCATCATCATCATCATCATCCTCGTCACCAACAATGTGGCAGGCTGGCAGAATCCCTGGTGGATTGGACAGAATGCTTAGTGCCATTTTGGTTTTATATTCTGAGTTCAAATTCCACTGAGGTCGGCTTTGTCTTTCATCCTTCCAGGGTCAATAAAGTAATCTCTGAGTACTGGAATTGGTGTAATTGACTTCCTTTCCCTCAAAAGCTCTTTTCGCCCTGTGCCTAAATTTGAAACCATTATTGTCTATTGTATATAATAATAATAATAATTATTATTATTATTGTTGTTGTTGTTGTTGGTGGTGTTGTTGTTGTTGTTGTTATCATCCTCATCATCATCATTAGGATGCATTGCTGAGTGGTTTGGGTGTAGCACTCACAAACGTGAGATCATGGTTTCAGTTCCTAGACCAAGTGGTGTATTGGGTTCTTGAAGGAATGCTTCATCTCATATTGCTTTGGGATCACTTCAAAATCTGACATGTAGTACACCATGCACCGGTTCAAACAATGTTGATTTGATGGAGAGTGTGAGCTAACATGTGGCATGAAGGTTTAATCCCTATAAACAAATCGCTTGTGCAGGTCAATCAGCAAAAGCTGAAAGCTCATACATCATCTTCAAAAAGAGAGTCCATTATTATTATTATTATTTTTTTTCCAATGTGGTTGACTTTGCATTTCATCATTTGGTGGTCAATAAAAGAAGTTCCTGTTGAATACAGGGGTTTATGTAATCGACTTAACCCTTCTCCACAAATTGCTGGCTTTGTGCCAAAATTTGAAACCTTTATTGTTATTATTATTATTCCACTGAGGCCAACTTTGCCTGTCATCATTCAGAATCAAAAAAATAAGTACCAGTTGAGCACTGAGGTCAATGTAATTGACTTATCCACTCCTACAAAATTACTGGCCTTGTGCCAAAATTTGAAACCATTATCATTATTATTATTATAAAGGAATCATCATCATCATCATCATCATTATTATTATTAATACTATTGTTTATATTATTATTATTATTATTATTATTATTATTATTATTATTATTATTATTATTGTTATTGTTATTAAGGCAGTGCTGGCAGAATTGTTATTGCAACGGATGAAATGCTTAGCGGCATTTCACCCTTCACTACGTTCTGCATTCAAATTCTGCCAAGGTCGATTTTGCCTCTCATCTTTTTGGGGGTTGATAAATTAAGTACCAGTTTGTACTGAGGTTGTTGTAATCAACTATCCTCCTTCCACGAATTTCATGTCTTGTGCCTTTAATAGAAAGGATTATTATTATTATTTTATGTTTGACTTTTGTTTTGCATTTGTACAAGTTGGATCCAAGTCTCACCCAGAGACCTCAAGAGACAACAAGTTAGAGGTTCATGTAGGTGTTATGCCTAGGGTACCATGTATTTGGATTTGTACAGTTTTGTTCAAGTGAATGTTTAAGAAACCATAAGAAAATTATGTGTTTGCTTTAAAATTTGAGATCACATAGACAGTATTTTACGTAGGATATGGGCAGTTCCCATGAGCACTATCTTTTGAACTTCAGCCATTTTGGGGTTTCCTGGTATCTGATCTAGGTAGTAATCAGCCCGTTTC
>NC_068984.1:67998613-68006113 GCF_001194135.2 Octopus bimaculoides
ATAAAGGAATGTATGCATGTACATACATATATACATGTGTGTGTGTGTGTGTTTTAATATGGCACAGTGTCGATCTTTCATCAGATTTTTTTTTTTTTCTGGAACCAGCAATTAAGTCTTTGATCTATTCCAAGCCTTACTGCCATAAGACTAAGCAACAGAAGATTGAAAATTTATAGAAAATATATATTCCCATTCCTTTCAAACAATGTTGTTGATAATATTGTCATTAGGTTGTAAATTTATGTGCTGATTTCATGTGGAATCAGTTGCCTAGTAACAAGCAAGCAGCAATGACAATAGAAATTCTGCACTGTTATCTACATTGATTAACGTTTTCCATTGTATTTTTTTCACAAATTTCCTAAAGATTTCACAGCAGGCAGAGAAGAAATAGAGATTAAAATATTCAAAGAAATAAAATATTCATATTTTAAATATGTTTTCTTCGCTACTCAGAAACTCAAATTATTTTAGTCATATATGTATGTATGTATGTATGTATGTATGTATGTATGTATGTATGTATCTATGTATTATGTATATATATGTGTGTGTGTGTGTATGTATGTATATATGTATGCATATTTATATAGGTATATGTATATATGTATATATATATATATATATATATATATGGATATGTATACACACACACAAATATATATACATATGCCTCGTTTTTTTTTATATTTTCATAGGTTTCTGTTCCATTTTAAACTAATGTTAAGTTTTCTTTTTTGCTTCCTATTAAAAACATCTTCGATTGAAAATATAATTTAGAAAAACGTAGTTTTATTTATTTATCTATTCATTTATTTATTTATATTTATTCATTTGTTTGTGACTACATTTATTTTACAGATTTTAACCTACATTACAAAACACAATCTATCTTGCACCGAAATTCTAAAATATTTTAGAATTGGTATAACATAGTTTAACATAACTGTGATATAATATTAGTACTAAATCTAGTTTGTGCAACATACTTATATTTTTTATTTACATTTGAAAGATTTTCTGTTTCATTAAATATATTCTGCATTTCTCTGCATGTGAGCTTGCAAGAAAAATGTGTGATTTTGAAACTATATTTTTGTAAAAACGGTAAAATGCATATATCAGCCAGGAAGGAATTATTTACAATTCTGTATTTCAAAAGAAAGAAAATTAAATCAATCTTTGTACTGAGAGAACAGATAATTAAAAAAAGTCTTTGAAAAATATAAAATGAGAAAAAAGATTTTCTGAAATAATATATCATGGCAGACTAGTTTAATCACAAAATCCAAAAATTCAATAATGCTAAGTACATAATGAAAATGATAGTATAGAATCTAACTCAATAAGTCACTAGAATACAAAGTCAAGAATTTAAAGGTCTTATTTTATTTGGTCATGTACCAGACGTATGGAAGAATTTAATCAAAATACTTAATTCTCACTGTCTGGGTTCAACAAGATTTAAGAATATATCACAGAATCATACAGTTTACTGTTATAATCAGTGAGGTTGATAGAATCAGTATCAATCTGTCATACATTAATCATTAACTTGTGGGCCCCGTGAATAATTCATGGAACTAATGGTAAACTTATTGGGTTATTTCTGAAAACTTTATCCAAAAGGCCTGAAAGTGGAGCCTGTATTGTGTCTGTATCAAAAGATAATTGCTCATCTGCTAATCATTGGAAAGTGAAGAAAATTGGAATACAATGATTACTTAATGACCTATATATGCACACTTTATATACTTTATGCGCAATTATATAGACTACATTCTCCCTCTTTCTCTCTCACTCTTCGCCTTACCCTCTTTTTCTCTCTCCTTTTTCCTTTTTCTTTTGCTTTTCACCTTTCACTTCGACTAATCATGTGAAAGCATTACAGACAGACTAAGTAACAGAAGAAAAAGAACTTAGTTAAAAAGAATTTACACAGTTCATTCAGCACCACCTCTCCATCCCCTCCCCTCCTCTCCCCTCCTTCCAATGCTCATCCCTCCCCTCTCATTCCTCCCTTCCTTCCCCCCTTCAACTAATCATGTGGAAGTGTTACGGTTGGGCTAAGTAATGGAGTGACAAGCAGACTTATTATAAGATTCAAACCCTCCTGTGAACCTTGGGAAGACAAATAATAATCTAGTGGATACAATAACACAATGAGGTTATGGAATTAACCAACATTTATTATCGATGAGTCAGCCATATAGGAACTATTACTGACTTGTATCTTTTATCTTTCGCTTGTTTTAGTTGAGACTACGGCCATGCTGGTGCACCGCCTTGAAGAAATTTTTGTCAAATGAATCAACCCCAGTAGATTTTTTTCCCTTTTCTAAGCCTAGTACTTTTTATATCGGTCTCTTTTGCTGACCCACTAAATTACAGGGATGTAAACACACCAACACTAGTTGGCAAGTGGTAGTGGGGGAGGGCCACAGACAAAGACATACACACACACACACACACACACACACATGATGGGCTTCTATCAGTTTCCATCTACCAAATCAGTTCACAATGCTTTGGTCAGCTCGAGGCTATAATACAAGGCACTTGCTCAGGGTGCCATGCCACACAGTGAGACTGAACTCAGAACCATGTGGTTGGAAAGCAAGTTTCTTACCACACAACCATATTTATATATATAAATATATATATTTATATAAAGGGCATTATTACAGAAAATAATAACGCCACACAGTGGACTTCTCAAAAAACCACATTTAGTACCTAATGCGAGGAATATATATATATATATATATATATATATTTATATGATGGGCTTGTTTCAGTTTCTGCCTATCAAATCAACTCACAAGGCTTTGTTTGGCCTGAGGCTGTAGTAGAAGACACTTTCCTAAGATGCCACGTAGTGAGACTGAACCTGGAACCTTGTAGTTGGTAAGCAAGCTTCTTACCATACAGCCATACCAGCACTTATAGGAAATATCTTGAGGGATTTTGTTTACTTTTTTATCAAAAGTACAATTGTTGTTGAAATTTTACTCTACTACAACATCCAGTTTCACAAATATGTATCAAAATTGCCAGTGTCGATAAAAAAAATAAGGAGAAGGATATTTGTTTTTTTGTTTTTACATTGTAAACATGCTATAAATTGGAGAGACTGGAAATAGAAAGTGTTTTTTGGTGCTTTAGCCAAAGGCATTAATGACACACATGCTGTGAAGTGGCTTTTACTGAGGAATCAAAACTACACCGCATACTTGACTTAGCGGAAGCTTAGCTCTGCTCTATGATGTATGCTGCTGGAGGTAGACATTTTTTATCATAAAAGTGAATGAGAGATTTTGATGTCACTACCATCAAAGGATAAGAACGAGAGACTGTTCAAGACAGTTATAAAATAGAAAACAATTTCTCAGTGCTGCCAGTAACATATAATGAAAATGAAATTTAAAAATAGGAATAAACTAATAAAATAATGATGAAAACAAAGTTTACATGCACAAAAATACACAATACGACTGACGATATTAAATTCAGGAAACTGTTCTGTGATTGCATTCAAATGGAAACTGTGTGAAATATTGATCGTTTCCAACAAGGAACAAAGTCAGTATTTGTAAGGCATTTTATAGTCAAATGAATTAACCCTAGTGTGTTACTGCTACTTATTTTAGCATTCCTGATGTTACCACCCCTATCTATAAGATCTCATCTTATGATGCTAAACAGGCAGAATTGTATGAGCATTGCAAAACATTGACTTGTGACATTTGTTCTGACTCATAAAGTTCTAAGTTTAAATCTTACTAAGGTTAATGTCAACCTTTCAGGGCCGATAAAATAAAGCACAAGTCAAGTACTTGGGTTGATGTAATTGATTAGCCCCATCACCTTAAAACTACTGGCCTTGTTTCAAGATTTAAAACAATTATAAGATCTCAATATAAGACAGTTATTTAGGGTGGCAAGCTGGCAGAATTGTGAGCATGCTGGGCAAAATGCTTCATGGCATTTCATATGTCTTATGTTCTGTGTTAAAAAAATGCTGAGATTGACTTTGCCTTTCACTCTTTCGAGGTCAAAAAATAAGTATCAGTTGAACACTGGGGCTCGATGTAATCGACCTAACCCCTCACCCAAAATTGTTGGCATTGTGTCAAAATTTGAAACCAATATAATGCTGTTATTTAAATTAGCCACAGATTGATGATTTACAAATTAGTTTAAGATTCCATTGGATTATCTGAATCAACATCATCATAAATCCATAGTAAATTGTTGGTATTAAAAGTGATATGGTAATTAGGTTTCTCAGGGTCTCTGGAAAGAGACTATGAAGAAGGATATATTTCAGAATCATATAATTGTTGATTTACTAAAGAAACCCTCACCACAATATATATATATATATATATATATATATATATATATATATATATATATATATATATATAATAAAATAGAATAAAAAGAAACTGAAGACAGCACTTAGAAGCAGGGTGGAAAGAATTGTGTTGGTCTCAGTGCATGGCAATGTGGATAAGAAGTGTATTTCCCAGCCACAAGGGAAGTGTGTTTCCCAGCCACAATCCTGCTATATGGCATTGGGTAGATCAATACTTTGTGATTGGAATTTTGCAAATGGAAACTGCTGAAATCCATTTTATGTATGTGTTGTGTGCATGTATATATGTGAGTGCATGCATTTGGGTATTTATATGTGTGTGTATGTACCTTTCATCAATATATACCAGTAAAGAATATAGATATTAGCAATAGGGAACAATAGTTGTTTTCAAATGAAGTCCATTGCAAGATTTTTTCCACACAATACAGAAACTCTGATGTGACTTTGACTATCAGAAATTCTGTAAACAAGTGATTGAAATGCTGCAAACATATAAACCAAAGATATTATTGTTTACCTATTTCGCAACAAAATATATAAACAGATGCATAAATAAATGTGTTAGATAATATCTGTAACAAAAAGGGATCACTTATTGGGTATGTATCCATCGATCTTGTCTGCCAAATATTCCTAAGAGAGTCACGAGTATAGAGTCTTCTGGCATCTCCACTAAAAAGTCCCATCAGAAGCAACCATCATTAGATTTTCCAGCTGGATTCCTAAGCATAAACCAACTGAGATTATGGATATTATCTTCTGCCAGTAGGCTCAGCTTGAAGAATCTGCTTTGAGGTACGTTCCTATGACATTCTAATCACGTCTGCGGTACTGGAGCTGTGAAATCTCAATGGAAATTTGGGATAAGTAGAGTCGTATTTCCAAGAAATAGGCAAATACAGAATGATATAAGCCCAACTATAGTGGTAAATGAAATGTCATCAGAAGATTTAAGTAAACGATGTATGATCACATCAATATGTTATTGTCAAGTGCATATAGTAATGATAAGCATTGTTTTGTTTCTTTTTAAAGGCTTAGGCTGAGGAGGAAGGCCAACATCCAGGACTCTTTTCAGGAGGCTCTATAACTTGTGGTAGGGAGGGATGAACTTATCATCATCAGGCTGTAGGCTTAACAGAGTGGAATCATCTTCTAAAGGTACCCAAGAAGCAGGTGGTGGTCGAATACAGTGTTACTTGTACTTAATTTACTGACCTTTGAGCCCTAAACAGAATGGTTATGTTCAAGTTTTATTCATCATTGAAACAGATGTAGAGTCCCATGATATTCCACTTCTATACTTTCTGGACCACCAATTCTACTACCTTGAATAATATTTAAACTAAAAGTGGATCAAGGAACTCTAATGGGATCACATGATCTGCTAGAAACAACATAAAAATAGCATTCATATTACATCCTACCAACTTAAAAAGTTCTGGACATAACTTTAGTCCTGTGTGTGGCTTTAAACTGCATCTAGTTGTGGTACCCTGATTCCGGATTTCCAGGATTTTGAGGAGTGTGGAACCATCTCTTCGTCATTGTTGTTCCCAGATCAACTCTTGCCTAGAATTGTAGCACTTTTCATAGTCCCAGCTATGGGTTAAAGAGTATACAATTACCCATTGAAATCATTGAAATCATGGTACATTGAAATCAAGGGATGCAACATAGTGAATATGAACTATTTTAGCAGATGAAGTGGATGCTGAGTGGATGAACAGACAACTAAATGTTAATGGCCAGGATCAGCTAGTTCAGTTAGCAAACTACTGTTATCATTTATCTTAAGTTGTGGTGTGTGCAGATGAGATATTTCAGCGAATGAAAGACCAAAGTATCTAAAACCCAGGCTGGGCGTTTATGCCTCATCCCTCGATTGTTATAGAGAAATTACATTGGTCGAAGCAAGGTGCCAAACTGGATTGATAATCTTGAAAATGGATGGATTAAATTGCTTAATATACTTCTATATATGCAATGTTCAAGAAAAGAAGATATGGTCATGTCTAGAATACATTTGATTAAAGAACATCTTAATCAGGTCTGACCTGGGGCTATATAAAAGTATTTATATATTTCAAAACCTTTTGGTTGACTAAATAACCTTTGATTTCTCAATAAAAGCCATATTTCTTCATCAAGTGATTGCAATACATCATTCTTCTAAAGATAACCAAAATGATACATCAATGATTAATTAGCATAACATATCTATAAATCTTACATTGTTGTAATTATCATATCCAACTGTCCATTGATGTATATCTAAATTACACGGAGAAAACTAACTTCCTTTTACCATCAGCAAGGTGCTTAAGAATTAGAGTGCATATAAAAGTAGAAACATCCTGTCTGATTCCAATTGATGTGGTAAATGTCAATAGATCTTATTGTAATTAGAGAGTGCAGTTATTCAAGTGGATGGATGGGAGATCCAAATATTTATATAAGAAGTAAAGGGGTATTAAATATAGCTGTGCACTTATTGGTTTCAAGATGCTGATAAATCTTACAAATAAATTATCCAAAGTAAACTAAATAAACATCTCACAAAATAATTTGCTATGTTAAAAATCACCAAAATTTATATATGGCCTTGAAACATTAGAAGAGAACCTGTGCTTTATCTCTCTCTCTATCTATCAGTCTGTGTGTCTACTTATCTAACAATACTTCTCTCTTTATATATATATTTGTGTGTGTATGTAATTTTTTTTTTTCAGAAAGCTAGGATGCTACATTGAAGGACCTTAGCAGATTCCAGTACTTATTTTTAAAAATCTGGTACTTATTCTACCAGTTATTTTGCTGAACTAGTATGTTACAGGGGCACAAATAAACCAACGCCGGTAGTCAAGTGGAGTAGGGCGGACAGACACAGACACAAAGTTGGCTGCTTGTTTCTCTGGAGACTGATGAGAAACCAATAAGGTTCAAAAATCGATTAAGGTTCATCATTTTTTCAGTCTGCAGAGAAATGGATAAAATTTGTCCTGTATATAATTATACCATATGACACTTATATGTGTGTGTGTGTGTGTGTGTGTGTGTGTGTGTGTGTGAGTATATACAAATATAATATATATATATATATATACAGACAC
>NC_068984.1:68007584-68009432 GCF_001194135.2 Octopus bimaculoides
ATATATATATACATACACATACAAAATTCAAATAAGTTATTATTTTTTTTTTAAATGAGAAACTGCACCTTTTATGAGTCCAAAGCTTACACTAGGTGAATATATATATACATATAAAACTGAAGAATAATGTTTAAGTTTACAACAATTATTAATTTTTCTGCTGGATGTATTTTTGTATATATGTATGTATGTACATATGTATGAATCTATGTATGTATCTGTGTATGTGCGTATGTATGAATGATTATGTGTTTGCATCTTCTTGTCTTAACATTGTGTGGTAATTGTAAATGAGTGTTGCTGTTATACATGCACTGCACTGGTCATTCCTTTCCAGTATTTTGCAAGAACATGTTTGGCTATGGAGAAATGTTACCTTGCACAGAAATAGGTGAGGAGTGGTGACAGAAAGGGTTCTGGATTATGGAAAATCTTACTCAAATAAATGCCACTAGGCCCATACATGCATGGAAAAGAGGATGTTAAATGATGATGATGTACATGTGTATGTGTGTGTGTATGTGTGTGTATTTGTGTGCACTTGTGTTTGTGTGTGTGTGTGTGTGTGTGTGTGTGTGTGTTTGCATGTGTGTCTGACTGTATGTGTATGTGAGTGTATGTGAGTGAATATGTATGCGTGTATGTGTGTGTGTGCGTTTTTATGTGCATGTGCATGTGTGTTTATGTGTGTATTTGAGTATGTGTGTGTGTGTGTGTGTGTGCATGTGTGTGTCTGAATACCCATGTCTATGAGTGTATGTTTATGTGTGTGCGAGTGTGTGTATGTGTGTGAATGTGTGTGTATGTGTGTGAATGTGTGTGTGTGTGTGTATTTATGTGTATGTGTTTATGTGTGTGTATGTGTGTGAGTGTTTGTGTGAGCATGTGTTGTGTGCAAGTGTGTATGTGTTTATGAGTGTGTGTGCATGTGTGAGTGTAAGTGTGTGTGTGTGTGTAAGAAGGGGTGGTGAGCTTTGTTCCTAGGCCTGCTACATGGTGTGTTGAATTCATGATGAAGAACAACAACAATAACAGCAATAGTAGGCAGAAACAATGAGGATAAAGAGCACAGTGAAATATTAGTTTAAAAATATTAATTAACAAATTACAACATTTTTCCTCCACAAATTTAGGATGAAAACCAATAGATGGTTTTTGAGAAAGATTTTTCAGAAGTAACAAATGTAACCGATTGGACACAGACATCTTTAACAATAAAGTAGGATAAGAAAGAAAAAAAAAAAAGAAGACATCAGATTTATGAAGAAGATACAAAGATAGAACAGGTATTTAACTGAGCAATGCTGTGGTATATCAAACAAGTTTTACATTCAGGAATAAAATACCATATGAACTACATTTTGTAAAGACTATTGATAGCAAATTCTTGAATACAAAGAAGATAATAAAACACTGAAGTACTGGAGTGCTATTAATGCATTCTTCAGTTCTTCTGTTTGATTTATCTTTTAGTATTACAGCCATGATGGAGTACTGTCTTATTTATATAAATATAGAACACAGGTAGGAAAGTTATTCTGTCTTCACATAAAAATATAAACTCTACGGTATTTGAAATTTATAAATATATATAAGGTATATAACATCAAGAGGCATGAGAGGTGAAGATAGATATATTTTTCCATATGACTTCTATATGAATGCTGCCATCTCATAACTTTCTTCATGTAATATCAATTTCAGTATGTAAATATTAGATGTTAACGTTTGCATCAATATGTACACTCAGCATTATTATACAATACAATTGTATATTCACAAATTAAGGCAAATAAAGAAAGGTAACTTATATATATATATATATATATATATATATATATATAT
>NC_068984.1:68011409-68014861 GCF_001194135.2 Octopus bimaculoides
CATGCATACTTTTATACACATGCACACACATATATATATATATATATATATATGTATATATATATATATGTATATACATATGTAAATTTCTAAGCATGTATGTATGTATGCATGTATGTATGTATTTAAGTAATATGTATGTGTGTGTTTATGCATGTGTGGTGATAACGAATCTCTGACAATTGGCAATGAGGATGCAGTTTCCAGACAGCAAAATAATGTACTACTGTATTGATATGTAAGGGGCTGAGTATTCCACAGCACATGTATTTTTTCGTTAGCAATGCAACCAAAGGTTTCATGTAAAGGGATCTTCACAATTGTTCAAGTGTACCACACAGAATGGTCAGTACTTGTCTCCATTTTAGATGAGAACTATATTAGCATATACATATCATCAAAATGCTGGCATGGCTGGACAGTTTGACAGGAGCTGGGAAGCTAGAGAGCTGTATGAGTCTCCAATTGTCTGTTTTGACATGATTTCTACAGCTGGACCAGTGTCTTTGTGTTCTTTTTTCACCTCAACACCACTTAATAATTGGTGTCAGTTTGCTTATGGCTCCCATAATTTAGTAGTGTTGCAAAAGAGACAGGCAGAATAAGTACTGAGTCAAATTGGTGCCCTAGAATGGCCACATGGTGCCCTAGCATGGCCACAGTTCAACAACTGAAAGAAGTAAACGATAAAAGACAACAGGTAATTTAACAACTTTTGTCTCACATATGCAAACATAAAAAAGTGAACATGAAAATGATGATGATGATATGACGACAATGACAACAACAATGATAGTATTGATGATATTGATGATGATGATGATGGTGATGATGATGAGGATGTTGATATTGATCATGATGTGGCTGTGTGGTAAGAAGCTGCCTTCCTAACCACAAAGTTCTGGGTTCAGTCCCATTGCATGAGACCTTGGGCTAGTGTCTTCTACTATAACTTCGATTGACCAATGTCTTGTGAGTGAATTTGGTAGACGGAAACTGAAAGAAGCCTGTCATGTATATATATAAATGTGTATGTATATATCTATGTGTACGTGTCTTTGTGTCTGTGTTTGTCCCTCCGTCACCATTTCACGACTGGTGTTGGTGTTTTTACATACCCGTAACTTAGCAGTTTGGCGAAAGAGACCAATAGAATAAGTATCAGGCTTAAAATACAATTCCTGAGGTCGATTTGCTCAACTAAAACCCCTTGAGGTGATGCCGCAGCATGGCCACAGTCAAATGACTGAAACAAATAATAAAAGAAAAAAAGAATATCTAATCATGAGTATATGTGCCTGTACGTGTTGTATTATCTATTGAGTAACATATTAGATCTGCTCAAGAAGTATCCAGACTGTTGCCATAGTAACAAAGCTAAAGCACACAAAATGAAGCTGCTCATTACAAATTGACCTTGACCTCTGCTGTGCATGCAGCTGTGAGGGGAAATCACCAAATCACCATCCGTGAGTTATCAGAAGACTTGCAGATTAGTTATGGTTCAGTTTAATCCATCACCACTAAAGATTTGGGTATGAGACGTATGTCTGCCAGGTTTGTGCTAAACTGCTTTCAGCTGACCGAAAGGACACTTGCGTTTCAGTTGCAAAAGATCTCCTTGATTGTGTCGAGAACACTCTTTACTCTTTTACTTGTTTCAGTCATTTGACTGTGGCCATGCTGGAGCACCGCCTTTAGTCAAGCAAATTGACCCCAGGACTTATTCTTTGGAAGCCTAGTATTTATTATATTGGTCTATTTTGTTGAACTGCTAAGTTACGGGTACGTAAACACACCACAATTGGTTGTCAAGTGATGTTGAGGGGACAAACACAGACACACAAACATACACAGACACATACATACATATATTCAATGGACTTCTTTCAGTTTCTGTCTACCAAATCCACTCACAAGGCTTTGGTCGGCCCGAGGCTATAGTTTTTAAGACACTTGCTCTGGGTGCCACACAGTGGGACTGAACCCGGAACCATGTGGTGCATAAGCAAGCTACTTACCACAAAGCCACTCCTACGCCTGAAAACTTTTTGAAAACTTTTTGTAGACCTCTGGGCTGGTAGTGCGAAGCTTTTGGCAAAATTTGATACAGATTCTCTGCTCAACTTTCTCATGGTCAAATGCAGTGTAAGCATAATAGAGTTTGCAGTCAATCTGTGCTAAGTAGCTTTACTCTGCATGCTTTAGCTTTGTTACTATATCAACATTCCGGATACTTATTGATCAGACTACATATAAAGTAGTGAGAATGGAATGTACGACATATTTCCATATATGTACTCCTGAAATTACCTTGAATATTTTTCTGTAATTCTACATCTCAGGAACATGTTATGTCTCTGAAATTCACATAATATTATACATATTACAACATAATGCTTTTCAATATTCTATTATGTAAGAAGAAAAAAGGTAAGTAAATGTTTGGGTTTGTATCCATTCCTTTCAATGATGCGTACATGTATATACTCGTGATTTTAAGCACATACATCTAAGTGTGCATTTATGATGGTTTTACTGGTAAGTTTAAAAAATGCTTTATATGTAAATATGTAATTAGATATGAACCACCCTCTTATTCTGTGTGTATGCTTGTATAAACACACACACAAATATATATATATATATATACAGAGAGTGAGAGATAGAGAGAGAGATGAGGAAGAGAGAAATTAGATGTGCATACATTTTGTATTATATATATAAATATATACATACATATAATTATATAATATATATATGCACATACATATATATACAATATTTATGTAATACTATAGATAAAGATGCATATGATGTTAATATGTAACATATATTTAGTATACATACACACATATCTATTATATGCATATATATAAATTAAATGCATGTAATTTTATGCTTTTACACATACACACATATATAAGTATAAAATGTGCATACATACATATACATCTGCATACATATATTTTATATAGACATTTATGTATATATATCAGATAACATATGAGATACTATTCTATGTTTTGCATAATTGATATTAGAAATCATTGAATAGAGTAGATCATTTATTATATGTGTTCCTACTTCTAAGAGTGTGTGTGTATGTGTGTATGTAAGTGAGAGAAAGAGAGGGAGAGAGAGAGAGAGAGAGGAGAGAGAGGAGAGAGAGAGAATTATATATTTCAGTGTATTAAAGTTTTCTTTATGTTTGTGAGGATGCGCTTGCATGAACGGAATTTTGTTTCTGGCTATTTAAAATATATTTAAATTGGGGATAAAATGTATTAGCCATGTATTTTATAGATAAATCATGCATTTTTATACAATACAAATATAAAGCATTTACAATACATAGAATCATATGACAATATCTATTATAGCATAAAGTTTTATTTAGCAATATCTGTGCAGCTGTATGATCACTTTCTATCTAAAAGAAGAAGGGAAAA
>NC_068984.1:68014871-68017398 GCF_001194135.2 Octopus bimaculoides
TATATATATATATATGTATTTGTATATAAAATACCAAATGCGATGCTAATATCTTCTGTCATGTTACAAAACCATATTGATTCTGTGCATAACAATGATTTGTAATGAATTGGAGAAAAGAGGAACATTTTTTGCCAACCTCTGGTTCTGAAATATATTGAAATTCTATTTTATTTCTTATCAAATCTTTTGTAATGCTCTTACATAGATGGAACAGCAATATTTAGAAATGAATATGTAGATATAAAGATGATGGATGTTATTCAACTGTTGTTTGTAGATTCTTTAAAAGATATTACTGGATGTAGCTTATCCAAATAGTAAATACTCATTACATTTCTTGGCTTTTTAGAAAAAGAATGTTCATTCTCACTACTTTTATTTGCTGCATTGTTTGTTTTCCAATAAATTTAATCTATAATGATGTCGTAGTGTACCACAAGACATCATGACAACCAAGTATTGCTCTACATCACACTTTAATAAGCAGCATTTTTTTTAAATATTAAGACAAATAAGAGAACATCTTATCTTTTTGTACATTGTGATGATATCGTATATTACCTATCAGAAGGAAAACAGCTAAGTCAAATATAATATTAGAATACTAGTTCATAGGTCTTTCATTTAAATTTCTCTGAAGATATTTTCTCCTGCATTTATGTAGGACACATACTTCAGTACATATCACTTCACTTTGCTTCTGAGAGAAGGTTTTAGATTGTGTTTGAATGCATCTGATATTTCCCTTCTTGGTCTTTCTTTGTTTTCTGTTTAGTCAAGGGGAAAACCAGCCTGCAATGATTTTATTCAGGGCTTATGGGCTCATTGGTGGAAGGTAAGAATTTATTTTCAGACTGGTTATATGATACAAAACTTTTGCAATAAAGTGACCTCTACTAGAGGCACCAATGGACCAGGTATTTTTTGATGGTGCTACACTGAGGGATGTATTATGTTTACCATTATATGCAATTCAAAACCAAGAGAAAATTGTACTCTTAATTTGCTTAACTCTATAAAACCAGAGTTAGACACAAGGGATTTGAATGTATCGGCATTTTTGTTTAGTAATATGTAGTTTGAGCACATCTAATAGAAATATTTTATAAATTATTTACATTATTTACAATTGACGGATATTTGTCCTCATCTTGTTTGTTGTTGGCACGTTTCGACTGATATACCCTCCAGCCTTCATCAGGTGTCTTCGGGAAATTTCAAACCTGGGTTCTCATTCCTAAGGTATTTTTCAATGTTGTTGTTAGTATTATTATTATTCAGGTCACTGCCTGGAATCGAACTCAGAATCTTGGGGTTAGTAGCCCGCCCTCTTAACCTCTACTCCCACGGGCATATGGCGTAGTGGTTAAGAGTGTGGGCTACTAACCCCAAGATTCTGAGTTCGATTCCAGGTAGTGACCTGAATAATAATAATAATAATAATAATAATAATAATAATAATAATAATAATAATAATAATAATAATAATAATAATAATAATGATGATGATAATAACAACAACAACATTGAAAAATACCTTAGGAATGAGAACCCAGGTTTGAAATTTCCCCAAGAGACCTGATGAAGGCTGGAGGGTATATCAGCCAAAACGTTGTGTTAACAACACAAGATGAGGCCAAATATCTGTCAAATGTAAATAATGCACATAATTCCTCATCTCTTAGAAATAGACCTGTAGAAATAGTTTACTCAGGTGAAGTTCATGATGGTGTTTAACCCTTTAGCATTACAACCAGCCATATCCGGCCCAAATATTCTATCTTGCTTTATGTTGAAACTAACCAGATCCAGCCTCACACGCCTACTTTACAATGTCATTCTAAACTAAAGAATCACATTTTTTAAAATACATGATCAATTCAAAACAATATGAATGAAGAAACATTATATTAGGCAGAAATTTGAATGCAAAAGGGTTTATAAATCACCAGCAGCTAAAAGAGTACATAACAAATTCTTTGATGATATTGATGACTACTTGTGACAAATACAAATGCACCATATAGAGTAATCATTAAAAGTATTAAAATTATAAACATATTATATATAAAGAGAAAAATAAACAGAATAATGTGTATTATACATGGTTGTTGAATGTATTGAACATGATTGAAACGTATTAAACATTGGTTGAAATGTATAGTACATGATTGTTGAAACTAGTATTCTCAAACTGTCAGATAAAGAGCCAATTGTTCATATGATGTCATTGGCTATGAGATATTCTGGGGATTCGTGTGCTTAACTCTTCCTGGTTCATCTCATTGACAATGGGATATATATGACAAGAAAGGTATCCAACCATAGAAAATCCCTGCCTCAACAAATTCCACCTGGTATGCAAGCATGGATAAATGGGCATTAAACGACGACGACGACGACGACGAAGACGACGACGACGAAGATGACGACGATGACGACGAAGACGACAACGAAGACGACGACGAAGACGACGACGAAGACGACGACGAAGACGACGACGAAGACGAAGACGACGACGATG
>NC_068984.1:68021234-68026063 GCF_001194135.2 Octopus bimaculoides
ACGACGACGATGATGACGACGAAGGAGACGACGACAACGACGACGACGAAGACGACATACAGCTTTCTGCAGTAAAGTAAGATAGATATTAATGCAGTTTATAAATATTATATTAGGTAACATAATTTTTAT
Source organism: Octopus bimaculoides (assembly GCF_001194135.2). NCBI lineage: Eukaryota > Metazoa > Mollusca > Cephalopoda > Octopoda > Octopodidae > Octopus > Octopus bimaculoides. Next base: position 68,021,367 of record NC_068984.1, read on the forward strand.
TAACTATTCAATCTTCTTAAGAGAAGCTAAAGTAAGCATATGATTTCTGCCAAAAGTGGTGACTGCAGTATTATAGAAATATCTTAGATTAAGAAGGTAATTAAGGCAATGTATTGAAGAAATCAATGGTGTGAAACTGTGCAAATTAAAAACCATGTTTCAATAGATAAAGGAAAATTAATCAACTTTGACTTACAGATGACATTTGTAGACCCAGTTAAAACTTTGGCATTTAAACCAGCCATCTCCAGCCCAAATATTCAACAAACCAGCCAGATCTGACCTCTCACACTTACCTGAAAAGAAAAGAAAGAATCATATCATTGGCATCTTAAAGCTATGAGATAATGCATGATTAATTGAAAACAAAGTGAATAAATAAGCATTACATTTGTTAGTAATCTGAAAGCTAAATGGTTAAGAAAATATCGATGGAGAATTCTCTGAGAAGAAAAAAAAAGAATGGGTCAATGTTTGAAGCAGCCTTCTGCCTAAAATTTGAAAGTGGGACCCATTATGTTCAATTAGGAAAGTTTTGGTTAAGAAACTGATGGTTAATTTTCTTTGAATAATTATCAACTTGATGACTGATGTCATTAAATACATACATACATATATACATACATACATACATACATACATACATATATATATACACATACACACATATATATGAATAAAAAAAAATGAATAAAAAATCAGCCATCTAAATTTCACTAAGGCACTTGATGATGTCAGCAGGAGTTGATGGCAATCAGTCAACCCTAATGTAAAGTCATTCAAGAAGGCAGAGGGCAGAGAATAGAAAGAAAAGGGAAACTAGAATGCAGACAAGAATTCCTGACAGTTGCCATTCAATGCCAGCTGTTTAATTTGACAGCTAGACTTGTCAAATATGAAAATCTACAACACAAATGATTTGAATGGCTACTAAGACTATGGAAGATGGTATTCATATTTCACTTACTCTCTCTATCATCTCTGTCACTTGATCATTCTTTCATAACACACATTACTACAGAATTTGTGCACAACTACATTACTGAATGAAAGGAACTTCTCTATGCTTTCCCTGTAGTTCCCTATCAGACTGTTATGTTTGATTCCATCTTTAATAGCATATAATGTATTGAAATTTCTCTCCTGCTCATCAACGACCCCCATCAGTCATCATCCTATTGAGCAACAGAGTTGCAAATGACATTTGCTGACCAAATGAAAGGAGTTTCTATAGATTTCTCAAGGAAGAATAATGGTAATTGGGTCACTACAAATGACTTTAGAGTCAAAGGAAATTCAAAGGTGGCATTGAGAATTGCTCTATTGCTCTTGTCGTTTACTTCAGAGAGTTAAGAGATATTCCTGCTACATGTGACCCATTTATATCAAGCCTGGCAGTTAGTTAGAGAGATTTAAGAGGTTTGGGTTAAAATACACCAAAGCCACTTTTCATTTATCTTTTATTTGTTTCAGTTATAGGGCTGTGGCCATGCTGGGACACCATCATGAAAGATTTTATTGAACAAATTGACCCCAGCACTTAACATTTTAAAACTTGGTATTTATTCTATTAGTGCCTTTTACCAAACTGGTTAGTTATGAGCATGTGTCAGAATCACAGAGATGTACATGCACAACTTTTCTCATGTTTAAAATGTGATGTTGTTTTCGTTATCTACGAGGGTGAGTCAAAAGGTAATGCCATTTTGTTGGTATAATTACTAACTCAGGATCATGTGTCATACATCAAAATGAAGCTGGTCCTCTGTGGATCACATCCCTACTTCTCAACATAGTCACCGTTCCTCTCAATAGCAATGTTCCACCTTTGAATGGGAGCATGTATCCCTGCCACGTAAAATTCTGTTGACTGTTCTTTGAGCCACTTCTTCACTACAGTTTTCCCTTCCTCATCACTGGACTATCATCATCCACAGAACTATCATCGTCTCTGGACTATCATCTCTTCGGACCCATGAAAGAGGGTTGGAGAGGCAATCATTATTCCAGTGATGAGAAAGTGAAAACTGTAGTGAAGAAGTGGCACAAAGAACAGTCAACAGAATTTTACAGGACAGGGATACATGCTCTCATTCGAAGGTGGAACATTGCTATTGAGAGGAATGGTGACTATGTTGAGAAGTAGGGATGTGATCCACAGAGGACCAGCTTCATTTTGATGTATGATACATGTTCTTGTGTTGGTAATTATACCTGTCCTAAACAAAATGGCATTACTTTTTGACTCACTCTCATATATTCCAAAAATGGACCTTTCTATCTTTGTTAAAAACCAACTCCTTCTTCAGAGAAAGAATTTGAATGATTAAATGCATAAGAGACATAGATAGGTAGATAGATACATACATACATACTTACAAACATACATACATACACATGTACATACGTACGTACCCATGTACCTATATACATACATGTATATTAGTCTTTAACAAGAATAGTATTGATGAAACTATTCTAGATCAAAGCATTTGAAGCACCAAATGCTGTTAGCATGAAGTAGCCCCTTGTGGGGGAACTAAATGGAAAATCAAATAAGAACCTGTCCCTATTGAACAGAGATAGTATAAGGGAATTTAGTAATCAATAGAAAAGTTTAATGATGGTGATTCTGTAATATGATAGATAATATATTTTGGTAATTTTAGGTGTGAAGGTAGTAGAATTGTTAGCCTGCTGGGCAAAATGCTCTGGGATATTTCTTTCATCTTTACATTCTGAGTTCAAATTCCACCAAGGTCAACATTGTCTTTCTTCATTCTGGGTTTGATAAAACATGTATGAGTTGAGCACGGGGGTCAATGTAATTGATTTCCCAACCCCACAAAATCGTTGACCACATGCCAAAATAAGAATATTTTTGTATTTTAGTCAAAAACACTTATAACTTGGCCATCTCCTCTTAGAAAGATTTTTTCTCAGCGACACACTGGAAGCAATTGATTCACATATCAAATAACTTCACTATTAGCCAAGACAATTAGTTTCATCAAGAATACTGTAATGTATATTGTAAAGTTTAATTAGCTAATTTATGCTTGATTTCCCTCATAAATAATACTTCTCTATTTTCAGTTGACTTAATAATGAATTCTAGCTTTATTAGTTGCAATGTAGCTGATAGAATTATGCATAGACATGTCTAGCATTGTATATGATCATAGTAATTCATTAATATAGTTTATATGATCGTCTGTGTGTATGTATATGTGTGGTAGCTGGAAGACGAGAGAGAGTGAGTGGGGGGTGTAGAGATAAAGAGTGATAGTGTGAGAGATAGACAAAAGCTGTGAGATATTGAAGAAGAAAGAGAGAAGGAAAGAGAAAGAAAGTTAGAAAGAGATTGCTAATGTAAATTTACTTTTGGTGTGGCACAGGTTTGTAACATTGGCACAAGGCTACAAATTTGGTAAAGAAGTGCAGGCGATCAAAATGATGAAATGTCAAGGTGATGAGATTTGAACTCACAAAATAAAGGGAAGTAACTAAACATTGAAAAAAAAAATAAATGCGCCCTTTTAAAGCCTAGCCAGGTTCATGGGCCCAGTTTCCCAGTTTCAATGGCATATGTGTTCCCCAGCTGGACGGGACGCCAGTCTATCGCAGTGTTACTCATTTTTGCCAGCTGAGTGGACTGGAGCAACATGAAATGAAGTGTTTTGATCAAGAACACGTGTCGCCTAGTCCAGGAATCGAAACCACAATCTTACGATCATGATGCTGACACCTTAACCACTAAGCCACATGCCTCCACAAACAAAACATTACAAGGCATTTTAATCTATCAGCCTCTCATTTATACAAATTACTGCATCATTTCTTATGTAATACAGATATTTTTGGACTAGATATGAATGTTGATCTCTGTTAGGGTTTGGGAAAAAAATTACTTTTATGCTACAGAAGTGAAGTACTTTCAACAGAAACTGAAATCACTTTCTGGTTCTTATTCTATCTTCCTCATCTCGTACATTTTTGTTTATTTTACTAAGAACAAGAACCCCAAAGTACCAGATATTTATTATTTAAAATATAAGTATAACGATTATGATATTCATGGCTGTCCCAAGCTGCAGAATGACTGATTAGAAACAGTTCTCATCAGAAATCAGAACAACACAACTATTCTGACTGATAGGTTGCTTACTTCTTGATAATCACTCCTTGCAGCAATTTTTAGCCATGGCATACATCTATTGTGACGGATTCATTACTGAATAGAAAAGAAAGTGGAAGTATAGAATCTGAAGAAACTAGTGATGGTTTCTGTCAGCAAAATACAGTTAATAAAATTTGTAATATAAAATAGATTGGTATATTGTGAAAAGAGGAAATTTAGAGATTTCTGACAGAATTGTATTCTAAAGAAATATCATGTAGGCTAAAAGGCACTTAAGCCATTGGCCAGCAATTTTCTTACTATCTAATATATTCACTTTTTTTTTCTTTTTTACACCTTTTTTAATACATTTTTTTCTTTTATACACCTTCCAAGATCGTTTTGAACTCAATTCTAATTTCTTCAAAACTGCCCAAAACTTGATGAAATCAAATTACTACATGACACATGAATTTGTTTTATTTTTTAATTGTCTTTGATAAAAAGACAACTTACTGTCATTTTGAAAGGGAAACAAATGAGTATCTATATTTTTGTTAAATTATATACATACATA
>NC_068984.1:68026134-68028676 GCF_001194135.2 Octopus bimaculoides
TATATATATATATATATATATATATATATATATATATATATATATATGGATGGATGGATGGATAGATAAATAGATAGATAGATAGATAGATAGATAGAGAGATAGAGAGATAGTGAGTAGGTGAAAGCAAGTTAGTAGGTAATAGCAGTACTCAAATCGATGGGAACTTAAACTCCAGCTTCTTTAGCCAGGATCAATGCTGCTGTATTGAAAGCTGGCTATATGAACAATCCCTTTTGTGCTTCTATGAAGGTAATAAGGTAGATAAGCACAGGTAGGCTTGAGATGTATAATTACATGTAGCATAAAAAATTCAGATTGCAGAATAAGAAAAGGATAAAAGAACAGAAAAATTATTTTAAATCTTATCTCAACTTCTGTTTCAAGATGGCTATAACTTACATAATAAAAAATATTCACATGCTATATGTGCATGATGTCATAGGTATGTGTACTGAGACATGTCCCTAGAAAATTGTCCCTTCTCAAGAGCAGAGTAGCAAATGTATATTTTCTAGCAATGTTTATAAACATAAAGGTTTGAAGAGAGCCAAGTCAGGTAGTGAGGGAGAGGTGGGAGAAAGTGGAGGGAACAATTCAAATAGAAGGGGTGGGTAAACGGAGAAACAAAATGAAAATATTACTTGAAAAGACTAGGCATAAAGAAGATAAAGCTAAAAACAGGTGAAAGAAATGTTGTCAGTTCAAAATAGTGGGGCGCTAAAGATAAATTAGTTAAGAACAACAGAGGCACAGAACAGTGTAGCATGGATAGGTGTTGCAGTGAGGGAGTGGAGGGTTAATAAAAGAAGATATGGTGGGTGAAAGAAAATTTTTGCTAAGACAATGTATTGGTTAAATATTTAACCAATGTATTGGTTAAATAAAGAGGTCTCACTTTGTTGTCACACAGTGAATAGCTCCCAGAAACCTAATTTACAAACGCAATGATTTGCATCATATGGGGTTCCACCACAAATTATAGACCAGGATAAGGTGGAAGGTGTGTTCTGGATCTTGACACAGTGATCTTAGGTGACAAAGCAGGTAGATTGTTTAGAAGCTGTATTTGTTAGAAGCTCATGTGTTCAAGGTAGCATTGCTTCAAGTAGATCATTCCACAATGTAGACTCCAGCCTGATAAGAATGTAGGGCTGTGACAGTACATTTAACACAACGGTATAATGCAAGTATTTGATGTCAAGAGGACAATTTGTGAAACTTGATAATTACAGGTTTTCGCAACACCAGCTGATCGAGGCTCAAAATATCCTATCATAGTCTATACTATCATTCATTATATAGGTAGAAGCAGATGTGTTAGGGCTACTGTTGTTAAGGTTGGAAGGTTTTGCACATTTAGGGAAAAGTGTGTTGGGTTTATGATTATTTCTAATACATGGACCTAGTCCACAAGATTTGTTGTGGATAATATTAATTCTGGTGCTGAGACAACTCATTTTGGGAGAATTTGCACTTCAAATGTCGAAAGTACAGTCTACAACATTACAGGTATTAATAGATGTAGGTGCAGGCCTGGCTGTGTAGTAAGATTTTTGGTTCCCAGTCACATGGTCCTGCGTTCAGTCCCACTGCATTGCACCTTGGGTAAGTGTTCTCAAATATAGATGTAAATAAATGTCACTCTCATAAAAGAAGTGCCATTCATTTCCAGTATTCTGTCAAAAAATATCTGGTCATAGTGAAATATTACTTGGAGAAAGTTGGTGACAAGAAGGGCACCCAGCCATAGAAAATCTGCTTCAAATACTCTGTCCGACCCATGCAAGCATTGGAAAGTGGACATTAAAATGATGATGATAATGATGAATTATATATATATATACATTATTTACATTTGACGGACATTTGTCCTCATCTTGTTTGTTGTTAATGCAACGTTTTGGCTGATATACCCTCCAGCCTTCATCAGGTGACTCGGAGAAATTTGGAACTTGGGTTCTCATTCCTAAGGTATTTTTCGATATTAATATTATTATTATTATTATTATCATTATTATTCAGGTCACTGCCTGGAATCGAACACGGAATCTTGGGGTTTGTAGCCCATGCTCTTAACTACTACGCCATATGCAGTTTTAACGAAGATAATAGAGGAATAAATGGTACATATTTTGCTACTATAACAGTTGTTTGGATGCTGAAATCTTTAGGAAACCATAGATATTTTCCATTTCCATCAATTTTTAGTTCAGTTTCAGTAATTCTAGCTATTTAAACAAAATTTACATGGTCTTCACATATAACCCCCAATCATCATATGTGATTTGAACTTACCACCATAAAGATCAAAAGATGGATGAATGGACTATTTGTTATTCAATTTGCATTTTGGGCATAAATATGCATAATGGAATAAATATGCATAAATAGATTCTTCTAAAGAAAAACTTGTTTGAAAAGGAAATTTTTTCAGTTTTCCCAAGATATGCACACACATACACTTACACACACACACACACACACACACACACATATATATATATATATATATATATATATATATATATATATATATATA
>NC_068984.1:68029355-68031630 GCF_001194135.2 Octopus bimaculoides
ATATATATATATATATATAAATGTGTGTGTGTGTGTGTGTGTATCTGTATATGTACATACGTACATATGTTTATATAATATATATATATCGAAACCACAATCATTCCATTTAAGTCTATATGCATTCTTCAATAATGTAAAGAAGAGTTTAGATGGTATACCATTATATATTTTTTCTCCAATTATTCATCCTAAAAAAAAGTATTACAATAATAATAATAATAATAATAATAATAATAATAATAATAATAATGATAATGATAAATAATTGCTGTTCTGTTGTATATTTAGAAATATTGCATTACTATTGGTATGTGGATGTGGATTCAGAAAAAGTAAACAAAAATAATTTTAAAAACATAAAAAATAAAAAGCCATCCTACCCTCACCCTTCCTCCTAGCCATCTCACTACCTTTCAGCTACGATTATTCTATTTCCTTTTATTTATCCAGTGCTAGAGTGCTAAGTATTCTCATTCTCTAGTTAGATAATGAAAATATATATAGTTTGGAACATCCAGACTATTTTAAGTTTGTTTGTCATATCACTCTTATCAATTTTTTTTTTTTACTTATTTATCTATTTATCTATATATTTTTATATAGTTATTTATTTATTTATTTATTTATTTATTTATTTTTATGTTTGAATCTGAGATCATATTTGGTCTGATTTGACCGAAACAACTTCCTTATCTTTGTGATGCTAAACTTTCCTAACAAAATAGCTTTTTTCTGTTCTTGCTGCCATTCTCCAGAGATTATATTTCCTACTAAGTTAAGGCTCTTTTTTTTTTTCTTATCCAATTCCACATTCCTATTAGTATCATTATATTCAACTTTGAGTAATCATGCAGAAATAATAATAATAATAATAATAATAATAATAATAATAATAATAATAATAATAATAATAATAATAACAACAACAACAACAATAGCAATAATAATAATAATGATGAGGATGATGATGATGATGATGAGGATGATGATGATGACGACGATGATGATGATAAAACAAAAGTCATTTACCCTATTTTCAACAAAATTAACAACACTCATTTCTTTTTCCATTCTCACTTTCCATTCTCAGATAAGATAAAAAAATATATGAGAAGAGAAATGGTTTGAAAATTTGACTCCAGTCCTTCACAAATCTAATTGTGAAGACTTTCTCAGACAAATACAAAGTAATCCAAAGTGATAGGCATAGCTGATATCAGTACTTGACTAGTATTTTACGTTATCAATGCTCCTGGATGATTAAATTAATTGCAGCAGGTTTTTAATTTAGTGTATTCAGGGACTGTGAAGGCATGAGGCCTAGTTGTTAAAGAGTTGTATTTATGGTCATAAGATCATGGTTTTGATTCCTAGAGCGGGTAGGGCATTATGTACTTGAGCAAAACAGTTCATTTCATGTTGTTCCATTGCACCTAGCAGTAAATTAGTTCCAGCAATAACTGGAACGCTAACCCTGTGACCCTGGGTAAGTAACAAATTGTAAGCCACACTACAATTTGTGAAAACATTTATCTGTGTGCAGGGTGTGCAAGGTCAACTTTATCTGTCCTTTTTTATTTTTCAGGGTCAATAAAATAAAGTACCAGTCAAGTTCTAAGGAAGGTGGTGTGGTAGATGCAATGGATTTGTTCCCTCCCCTCAAAATTACTGGCCTTGTACCAAAATTAGAAAGAATGATGATGATGATGATGATGAGGATCATCATCATCATCATCATCAACCTGTTGGGGCAAGCAAAAGCGAAGTCGTGATGGCACCTGTGCCCAGCGTCGCCTTTCTGGTACTTGTGCCGGTGGCACATGTAAAGACATTCAAGCAAGATCATTGCCAATGCCGCTGGACTGGCTCCTGTGCATGTGGCATGTAAAATACAACCGTTTTGAGCATGGCCATTGCCAGTACCGCCTGATTGGCCTTCATGCTGGTGGCACGTAAAAGCACCCACTACACTCTCGGAGTGGTTGGCGCAAGGAAGGGCATCCAGATGTAGAAACTCTGCCAAATCAGATTGGAGCCTGGTGTAGCCATCTGGCTCACCAGTCCTCAGTCAAATCGTCCAACCCATGCTAGCATGGAAAGCAGACGTTAAACGATGATGATGATGATGATGATGATGATTATTGAGAGACAGAGGAGGTAAATATATTATGAGGATATTTTATTTATGATTCAGTGACACTCACACAAACAAATATATATATATATGTATATATATATATATATATATATATATATATATATATATATATAT
>NC_068984.1:68032211-68048488 GCF_001194135.2 Octopus bimaculoides
TATATATATATATATATATATATATATATATATGCATATATATATATATATACACACACTTATATATAACTGCCTTCTTTCAGTTTCCACCTAGCAAATCTACTTACAAAAGGTTCCAAGCAGTGTGACTGAAGTCAGGACTATGTGGTTGGGAAGCAAACTTCTTACCACATAGCCTTGCTAAAGTGAGAAAGAAAAGAAAAGAAAAGGGAATGAAGCAACAAACTTTCAGTATCTTAATTTTAGTATGAAACTAGGAGTTTTTGAGTTCTAGTTTGTAATTCCATAAGTTTGAGTTCAAATCTAATCAGTATTGACTTAATGCTTTGCAATGCTAAGATTAATAAAACAAATACTTGTAATATCTTTTTATCATTTACTTGCTTCAGCCAATAGACTGTGTCCATGTCGAGTCACTGCTTTGAAGAATTTTTAGTCGAACAAGTTGACCGCAGTACTTGATTTTTTTGCTAAGCCTGGAACTTGCTCTATCAGTTTCTTTTGCCAAACCACTATGTTATGGGGACATAAATACACCAACAGGGCTTGACAAGCAGTGGTGGGAGACAAACACACACACACATAAATGTAAGTGTTTCTTTCAGTTTCTGTCTACCAAATCCATTCACAAGGCTTCGGTCAGTCTGAGGCTATGGTAGAAGACACTTGTTCAGGGTGCCATACCATGGGACTGAATCCAGAACAATGTGGTTAGGAAGGAAGCTTCTTACCACTGAGCCACAATAAAACTTACTGGTAGCAGGAATACGCTGCTATCAACACAAGTGAGTAATATTATCTCTCCAGAAACAAACATAAGGAACAAAAAGACGTTGGCTGGTTGCCTGTCAAAATTAATCCTTACTCTAATATATCTCTTTTATTTTTAAATAAAACCTTATGTGTGAGAATCTGTGAGTTGTTATTTAAAATATAAAGTGTTAGAAGATGAAGGAAAAAATTATGCATTTATGCATAGACATGCTGAAAATAATCTACAAAATAATTTATCTGGTGGAAAATGAAACCAACTGACATTAGACTTCTTTGCGTGGTAAGTATGTAACATAATTCTAAAGGTTCCACTAAAGTGGCTTCACTAAAAGTAAAGGGAAAAATCCAATGAAAGTATTTCCTTTGTGATGATTACTGCTGGAAATTGGAAATGTTTTTAAAATAACAACAAACAAGAAAGATTTCAAGGTAAATCTCTGAGAAGAAAACAAAAATCAATATTATAAGGGAATGAAGAGGCAGAAAGAAAATGTATAAAGAAATGAAAAGTGCATGCTTTGGTTAAGTGGTACTCTACATGGCTTTGGGTGTTTTTCAGGAATCTCAAGTTTCTGTAGTTTAGATTATGTTTGATTCCTGTATTTTTTTCTTCATTTTTATTTATCATTTATTATTTATTTTCCCCTTTTCTTATATATTTTTATATAGTTCTTTATTTCATCTCCACGACATTTTCAGCAAGTTCTGTCTCTCTCTCTTTCTCTCTTTATCTATCTATCTATCTATCTATCTATCTATCTATCTATCTATCTATCTGTCTGTCTGTCTGTTTGTATGTCTGTCTGTCTGTATGTCTGTCTGCCTGTCTGTCTGTCTGTCTGTCTATCTATTTATCTATCTGTCTATCTATCTATCTGTCTATCTATCTATCTTTCAATCTATCTATCTATTTATCTTTCAATCTATTTGTCTGTCTGTCTCTCTGAGAATGTGAATATGAATAAGAACAGCTTTTTTTGCTTATGTTTTAGATATCATAATATGCTGAAAATTAGAGAATGACATTTTAAGCCAAGACTTTTAGAAATACATATCAAAAACATTTTTCTAGACTTACATTTATTTAACTGATAATGCATTACTATAAAAGAATAAAAAAAAAAGATCAACATTCTTTTGGAGCAGGAATACATTGAAATATGAAGATAATTTCCACATACACCAGTATTGATCTTAGAAATTGCGTATTGTCATGTCTACAGACAATTGTTCAGACAATTGACAACTTATATTTGCAACACATTCTTTATATCCTGGCAGGGAATAAAAAAATCAAATTCTTTTTTAATCCTTTGTGTCCTAATTACAGTTGAAAGCTTGTTAGGAGTAAATTAATAGATTCTAATATCAAGAATGTGGAGGCACATGACCTAGTGGTTAAAGTGGTGGGCTCACAGCCAAGGGGGTCGTGGGTTTGAATCTCAGCTCCTTGTGGCTCCAGCAGAAGGTAATAGCAAACTTCTGCTGACTCTTTCACCACAACTTTCTCTCACTCTTTCCTCCTGCATCTAGCAGCTCACCTGCAATAGACTGGCATCCTGTCCAGGTGGGGAACCTATATGCCAATGAAATTGGGAAACCAGCCCTTACGAACCAGGCATGGTTCAAGAAGGAACAAACAACAACAACATCAAGAATCTTTAAAACCCAGGCTTTTTCAAATTAACTCGTAGGCCTTAATCTATCATCCGGTTTAATGCTTGCATCCGGGCCTTGGGTGCTTTTTATTAGTGTTCACCCTATTGCAAGCATTCAGGTTAAGTCTCTAGTTTGTGAATAACTTTTTCCCATCAATCTCAGAAGCCCTGGAAAGGGTCACAGGTGCTGTCTCTCCTGCCACTGCCTAAAAGATTGAAAACAAAACTGTGCTAAGTATAATAATAATAATAATAATAATAATAATATTTTCTAACATGTTGCATATCCCAACATATACACTTTTCTTATTTTGTAGATATAACAATAAGATTACCATGTGATTAAGGCAGCATTATTACAAATGGTACACTGAATGTATAACTGTATGATGAAACATTGAATTTGTTTTCCACAAAATATACTCCAAAATAGGGGTGCATTTTATGCAAGAGTGCATCTTAAACACCCATAAATACAATAGACAAAAGACTACATAGACAAATGTAGCCAGTTATGTTGATTCCAGTATTTGACTAGTGATTTATAATATTGACACCAGAATATAAAAGAGTCAAAACAAATACCACAAGCTCTATACCTGTTGCTTTAATAATTCTACTGTATATAAAGTTATAAAGATGAATCATGGTCAGTTGCATCATCCACAATGGATGACTGTTATCATTTATTTCATTTACTCTGGAATGATGGAAGACAAAGTCAGTAGTTCTGATGGATATTTCAACTCATAAAAGAAGGAAACCAAAAATTTGCAAGATATTTGGTGCAACTCTCAAATGTATTTGCCACTTCCCTGCACCATGAGACAGTAATAGAATTTTACAAACAAATATTATTTTTCACTACTTAGGGATATAATTTTATAGATTGACAGTTGACAAACTTGAATTTTAATTAAAAAAACCTAAACGTTTTGAAATATGTCTAATAACAGTACAACCAATCTTTGGCCACTAATATCTACATAATAATCTGAAATTCTTGACAAAGACTGTGTTTGATAATTCTTTCAAATTCTGTCACTTAGTCAGCTTTTTCTTTTTAGAGGAAAGTGGGTTAAATCAATTACTTTGGCCCCAGTACTTGACTGGTATTTTATTGACACTGAAAAGATAAAAGGCAAAGTTGACCCCAGTAGTGTTTGGACTCAGAGTATAAAGAGTTGAAACAAATGTTCATTAAGCATTTTGTCTAATGTGCTAACACCACCTTGAGCCTATGTATAATAATAAAGTCCAAAATAAGATAACCTAAGTTGCTATCCACCTACTGTTTCACCAACCAAAATTGGAGATACTTTATCTCCTTTAATCAATTGAAAAGAAATGCCTGAAATGTCAGTCTTTCTATTCTTCCCAATAACTGAATACTTTGTTTTTGCAATTGATAAATGAGGCTTTTTGGACATATTTTTTAGTCTGCAAACCACATGAAACCATCGATCATATTCCTACTCATGTTACTTCATTTATTATTTATGATTTATTTTTCTTTCTCTCCATAATTTCAAATCCTCATGTACTTTTCAAGGCACAGTGGTGATTAACTCAAATTTATCTCAGTACTTCAAAGGTACTTATTTCATTGAGAACAAATTATGTTATTGATTTAACTGAATTCCTTTCTTACCACAGTTTAGAGTTGAGTATGAAAATCTTTAAAATGATTCACTGTCTTCACCAAGTTAGCAACTAAGAAATGAATAAAAACTAATGTATCCCCATTTGATGGGATTTTATTAGAAAGCCTTTACAAACTGTCTAAAATAAGTAAAAAATTATGGAAGCAAATAAAAGGGTGAGTTAATAAATGCTGTGTAAAATTTTAGCATCAATTTTGTTTTCATTCTGAATAGGAAAGGTAAGAATAGTCATTCGGTAAAACTGGAGCATTCTGACAATGTTAGAAAGCTGAAATCTAATTTCTCTCTGCCTCAGCTTTCAGTGTAATTGATAAAATGTGACAATATAGAGTGTTGACATTTGAAGAGATGAAGGCATTACTGATTCAAATAGAGATACTACTTAGTGAAATCAAATGGACTTCAGAAAATCTATGAAAAGAATGTAATTGTTTGTATTTTCTTTCCTTTTGCATTACCAGAGAAAATAGATTAATAGAAATGAAAGACAAGTTTGCTGACAAATTTTTAAACTTCCTTACTGTTTTTAATAATTGCAAAAAGAAACACAGTAACACTTCAAAGTGGAACATCATGACAGTATAAATATTCACTCATATATATATACATGTGTGTGGGTGTATATGTGTGAATTCAATGAGAGAAAGGGGAGAGTAAAAGAGAGAGAGAGAGAAGGAGAAAGTGAGAGAGATATGTTGTTTGTAAAAGCAAAGGAAAACTTAATTGAATAAAGAACCCTACACATTGGAATCAGAGTATCTGATTTTCATTTAGGAGAATACATACAAATCTGTTATGTTGATCGTTTTAATTCTTCAGAGCATTGGAAACTAGATTGGTGAGGTTCATATGTGTATATCATAGCTGATTTTAAAGGAAAATAACAAAAACAAAAAAATCCAGAAAACTAAGAAGTAAAAGAGAGAGATAGTAAAAGATGGGGATATTGAGTGTGTGAATAAGCTTTACATTCTACATTAGCATAAAGTAAGTAATTATTCAAATTTGATGGAAACATAATCAGATTAATTTCACAGTTAAGGAAGTTAATTTGATCTGTGCTACAGGAGAAATGCCCTCTGAAGCTTGCAAAGGTACTAGATTTTCCGGCGCTCAAGTCAAATTTTTCAGACCAAAATTTACAGCCAAAAAAGAGGGTTTGACTTACATGCAAAAATGACTCTGGAGGATCAAAAATTCCATGTGAAATGCAGCAGAATTTGAAGTTTACACATTATGCAATGTTGACTTTTATGCCAGAAAATACAGTGTGAGTTCAAAAATAAATTTTGGAAGCTTAAGATTGAATTAGGGCAAAGAATAAGCTTTATGATATGAGGTGGGCAAAGGTTTATATTTAGAAGTAAATTATAAAAACTGATCAAAGTATAAAATGTTGTAATCATATAGGTGCATGCATGGCTGTTTGATTAAAAGGCTTGCCCTGCAACCACATGATTTCAGGTTCAGTCTAACTGTGCAACATTTTGAGTGTCTTCTACTACAGTCCTTGGTTTAAAATGCTTTGTGAATAAAGTTGGTTGATAGAAACTGTGGAAACTGTACAGAAGTCTGCCATGTATAGCTTTGTCTTTGTTCTACTGCAAATTGACAAATGGTATTGGTTTATTTATGTCCTCATAATTTAGTATTTATGTCCTCATAACTCAGACTAGATAAATAAGTATGGGAGTTAAATATAATTCCTAGGGTTGGTTTGTGTGACTAAACCCTTGAAGGCAATGAAAACTTGGGAAAGTCCTGAAACCTGGTCAAGGACATGATGATCTCCCTAGCATTTGTGCCATGATAAAATACACCTAAAATATTCTATGTTCTATGCCAAAAGTGGAATGTACTTGCAAGACTGATCAGGCTAGAAATGCAGTAATTCCAAATAAGAAACTGACTTAAACAGTGACGATATGTCTAATCCATGCCAGTACGAAAGAAAGATGCAAAATGATGTGATGTGGATCAAAATGATATTAATAATAATTCTTTCAAATTTTGGCACAAGATCAGTAATTTTGAGAGAAGGGAGAAGTCGATTACATTGATCCCAGTAACTGACTGGTACTTTACCTTATCAAACCTGAAAGGTTGAAATGCAAAATCAACTTAACTTGGAATGAAATGAGTTGAAACAAATGCCACTAAGCATTTTATCCAACATGCTAATAAGTCCGCCTGCTCACCGTCTGATAATAATAATGATAAATCTTTCTAATATAGGCACAAGTCCTGAAATTTGAGGGGAGGGGGAAAATCGATTAAATCGACCCCAGTGCGCAATTGGTATAATAATAATAATAATAATAATAATCCTTCCTACTTGAGGCACATGGCCTGAAATTTAGCAGAGGAGGGATAGTTGATTGCATCGACCCCAGTGTTTCACTAGTACTTAGTTTATCGACCCTGAAAGGACGAATGGCAAAGGTGATCTTGGCAGAATTTGAACTTAGAACATAGTGAAAGACAAAATACTACTAATTTTACCCGGTGTGCAAATAATTCTTCTGGCTCACTGCCTCAACAACAACAACAAAAACAAGAACTATAACAATAATGATGATGATAATAATAATAATAATAATAATAATAATAATAATAATAATAATAATAATAATAATAATGGTTGCAAATTTTGCCATAAGGCCAGTAATTTTTGAGAGGAAACGGAAGCTGACTACATTGTTTCCAGTGTTTAAATGATACTTATTTTATTGACCTTGAGAGGATGAAAGCAAACTGAAAGCTAGAGAAGATGCCACAAAGCATTTTAGCTGGCATGCTAACACTGCCAAAATACTGTCCAAGAAGAAGCGGAGAAATTGTCAAACATCAAAGATCTCGAAATTGAAGCATTCAAGATGTGGGGCATGAAGGTAAAAACAATACCAGTAACACTTGGATCATTGTGCATGATGAAATATCATATGAACAAGAACATAGAAGCTATACCTGGATCCTCAACACTACACACTATCCAAAATATATCCCTGATAGGAACAGACCACATCCTACAGAAGACGCTATCAATTCAATAATACAACCTAAACAACACAACCCACAAACACAAGACACACTCTATACAGCAGTAACCCAGTGAAATAAACTTCCACCAGCAAACTGATAAACCGACGCATTCTACACTCAATACACAATACAAGCAGTAATACAACAAAAGATGGCACCACACCTCAAGAGAAAAAAGTAAAACTAACACAATACATTGCCAGGAAGAGTTTGCACACTCCTAACAGCAGAAAAGAACACACAATGCTGCTCACATCCCAGCAACATGGAGATGTAGCAGGTGATGCAGTTAAAATTTGCCTCAAACTACCAAATGTTGAACAATTATATAATAATAATGATGATGATGATGATGATGATGATGATGATGATGATGATGATGATGATGATGACGATGACGATGATGATGACGATAATAATAATAAGAAGAAGAATATGTAACTAATTAAAAATGTCAATACCATACACAGTCATGCAAGCTTACTTTTAAAGAAGATATAGTTATTAATACAGAAGCTCTTTAAGAAAGGTACCATCAAGAAGGTTTCTGAAGGTTGATTTAGAATAGGAATAGAATAGGAATATTTTTCCTTGTTGAAGTAATCCAGCTGTTTGTTCTATAGATTTTCCAGTCTACGCACTCAACAGCCAGCTGCAAATATGAATTTCCTCTCATCTTATCATATTACTAAAACTGCATTAATGCCATTATACTGATTAAATTCTTTTCTGTATTTCAACATCTTTCTAAGGTTGCATTACTTTGGTAGGTAATTTATTGAAACTTTTCCCAGAACAACATGTGAAACCTAAGCAAAAGTATTATTTATTTATTTATTTATTTTACTTTCCAGTAAAACTATAATAATGAAAATAACTAAAAAAAAAACAACCAAAACAATAAACATAACAAATTACCACATAAATAAAACAATAATAGACTGCACGAGCTATTCCTCATGATCACATTTTTTTAAATATGGAAGCATCGAACAACAATATTAGGCATTAATATTGTGTTAATAATTTTGAGGATTACAGCTGAAAACTAATGAACATCAACACCACAGAAAGAAATGTTATCAGACAACTATTTTTAATTAAATATTGGTCTTTGTTTTGTTTTGTTTTAATTGTCTTCTAATCAACATGTGGAGATGATAATTGTTTAAAGTTCTGTCCTTATCTGTTCTGGTTCTTATTTTTAGACAAGACTACGTGCATATACACTCATACACACACATACACACACACACACACATACATAGATGCATATATATATATGTGTGTGTTGTATACTGTATGTGTATACATACATACACAAACATATATATATATATATATATATATATATGTCAGTGTGAATGTGTGATATATATATATATATATCACACATTCATACAGAAAGAGAGAGAGAGTTTCTGCAATAACAATATACAAAAATTCTAGAAATTAAGAAAAATAGGAACAGTAAAATAATTAGCAGATTTTTATTTTAATGCAATAAATTTTCATTAAAACTAATTGAAAACCATCCTCCCTTCCTCCTCATCGACATTGTTATCAACATGATCATCATCATCATCATCATCATCATCATCATCATCATCATCATCATCATCATCATCATCATCATCATCCTCACCATCAGCAACAGCAACAGCATAATAGTCATTATTCTTGTATTGATTACTTTTACTTCTATCTTACAGTATTAGCAACACAATATCTTTCAATTGCAGTGTGATCATATGGTTTGATCAACCATCATTTTGTCTAAACCTCATGTTGGTTTGTCCCAAGTCTTTGATTTCTTTATCCTTTTATTTATTTTATTTATTTATTTTTTTTTGCTTTTTGTTTTTATTCTGTTTCTCCAGCCTCTCAAATAGCTAAGTTCAGTTGACACTACCACCAGCAAGAAGAAAAAAAAAATAAGCATCTATATATATATCTACCTGGCTATGTGAAAAACAGCTGATAAATCTTTCTAGTACCACATTCAATGTCTTTAAAAAATGAAGGAGTAACACACTGCACAATGAATTCATAGATATTCTATGCAAAAAAAAAGAAAAAAATTCAAAGGAGATGGTCATCACTAGACTTATGACTGGAATTTCGTTTGCTCATTGACCTCTCAGCTTGATCAGGTCAAACCTTAAAGCTAAATACTAAATTTGATGCATAAGATCACAAATTTTGAGGTAAGGAAAACTTTTTGCTAGAAGGCTGTGTTATTATTAGCTGCCATTTGATTGACAAGACAGCATATCCCTCAAAATTTTAAAAATTCTTTTCTACTCTTGGCACAAGGCCTGAAATGTTTAGGAGGGGGCCAGTTGATTACATAGATTACACAACTGGTACTTAATTTATCGACCCTGAAAGGATGAAAGGCAAAGTCAACCTTGGCAGAAATTGAACTCAGAACATAAAGACAGACGAAATCAAAATTTTAAATGTTGCTATACCTATTATTTTATAAGATATGGTTTTTCTAAAGATAAAGAAGTTTTAGAATAAACAACCTTTCTTTTATTTTATTTTCCAGTTTACAAAAACTTTCTTTAGATTTCTATTTTATAATTATAATTATGTTCATGAAGTAAGTGTAAGTAAAGTAATATAAATAGATGCTTCTAAAATTTGTAGTTAGTTGAAAAGGTAAGCTTGAATACAATCAAACCAACAAAAATATATTCCAGTATAATGATTTCCCTTCAAAGATTTACTTCTTTTCGAAGGCCATACTGAAACTTTCAGAAAACTGCAGGTTTTCCACCTCTAGCATAGATGATAAAATTGATCTCATTATGTCCTTGGTACTTTTATTTTATTAACTGCAGGAGGAGAGAAGACAAGGTTGATCTTATCAGCGTTTCAGCTCAGAATGTAAAGAAGAGTACCTAAATACTGTCGCTACTTTTCTATCCAGGGAGTATAATTGACTTAATCTAGAATATGTAGTGTTACATATCCATCTCAGACAACTGAATGTCTAGTGAAAGATTTGATTTTATGGCTACACAGGTCAGTAGTATAGAATATTGACTTTATAGCCACAGGTGTATAACTCCTCCTCTTCTTCGTTATTATTACCACAACTGATTTTGTCATCATAACTGTCATTGCAATTGTCATCATCATCATATCATAGATAAAATTACACACGCACACTACACTTCTCAATCTTTCTTTCTCTCTCTCTCATTCTTTCTTTCTTTTCATTTCACTCGTGTTCTAAAAGTATTAGGTTTCTGAATTGCTGTAACATGGAAATCCGTAATGTGCAACTTATTTTTCCATTGACTTTCATGTTATATAACATATCATGATAAGAGTTTCTGGAATGTAAAATTTCCTTAACATGGGGGACACCTGAATACACATGTATGTATGTATATGTGTGTGTGTGCATATGTGTATGTGTGTGTGTGTATGCATGTAAGATAGGGTACTTATGCAAGTGTGTATGCATGCAGTCAAATATACACACATACACTGGTTGAATATTAAAATATTTCTCTAACTTTATTTGATGTATTTCAAAATATTGAGGATAAATATAGTTAAATATATAAACATATTTTGGGAAACTTAAAATTATTTGAGAAGTTAAAAATGGAAATGTATTCCTAATGTAGCCTTCTTAAATGAAATTCTATGTTTCTTTCGCAAATTAAATATTAAATTCCATGAAATGAGATTGGTCATGCTATTTGTATAGAAGCTATTTTACAAATTCTCTCTCTCAATAAATAAATTAATAAATAAATGAATAAAAAAGTTTTTAAAAATACAAAACATCAAACTTGTCTTCCTTTTTAATTGTATCACAGTTGAATACTCTGTATGCGATTATTTCTTTTTTGTATTTACTTCTATGAAAATTTTACGTAATATTTCTGTACTTTCATTTTTTTTTCTACTTTTTACTCTTTCAATTCCACTAGAATTTAACATTTTATTTCTAAATTTATATAATTTGAATGAAAACAGTTTTATTCATTTTTCTACCATGCATTTATTTTAAGTTTTGTTTTCTTTTTTAGTAGAATTTTATTTTCCACTTGATAACTGCATCACAGCAGCAGCTTTTCTTCATCATTTCATTATTTCTCTTTTAATTTTATTTTATATGATTTTGTTATTTATATACATATTTTCTTTAACATTGTGAATTTATCAGATTTTAGTGTTTCAGATATTTGGTCTGATAAATTTGTTTTTCTTCCAAAGGCAACACTGTAAGGTTTACATATTATTCTACTGATTATACATTGCATACATTTATCAATGGAAATATCTTCTCACACTTGGGAGCGGTAATCTTTTACAATGCTATCATTATTAATATCACTGGTATGCAATCAGAATAAATCTTTCTGGAGAAACCACAGGCAAAACTTACAACACTATAACAAAGTTAAAGTGACAGGCAAATTATTTGTAATAAAAATAAACTGAGTAGGTGTTAATGTTTGTTAGGCAGAAAAGTATGTCCCCTATGCTATGATTTTGATTTATTAGATGAACTTAGCTTGTAAATCCCAAATCCATTTAGGAAAACTTATTAGTATCATAATAACAATATACTATTACAAACATCTTAACCTTTAAGCAATTAAACCAGCCATATCTGACTAAGATAATCTACCTGTCTTATTTTCAAACTGGCTAGATCTAGTCTCTCATGCTTACCCTAAAATATAATTATAAAAAGTAAACAATTACATCATTGAAATCTCAAAGCTACAAGGTAATGCATGACAAAATTTTATTAATGTGAATAAATAAGCATTACATTTGACAGAAAAGTCTGAATACTAAAAGGTTAAGCTTCTCTCAATCATAAGATTTGGAGTTCAATCCCACTGTGGTAAAAAAAAAAAAAAACTCATATTGTAGGCTTCTTTCAGTTTCTCTCTTCCAAATCCACTTAAAAGGCTTTAGTTTGTTTAAGGTTATAGCATACATATCAATTAAAAGATTAGACAAAAGAAGAAGGATTATGTTATCACCTTCATTAGATTAAAGCTGCTTCTGCTATAAGGAACCACTTTGAATAAAGGGGCTCTGAGTGAGCTATAAAATATCACACTGACACCCACCTCGAGGTGCATGGCTCCTGAGAGAGACAAAACAACTGCAAGCTAATGAAAGTGATTGTGCAATTCCCTCTCTTTTGTCATTCATTCATTAATATTATGCTCTGTACTGACCTTCTGGTTCATATAAAAGTCTGGAGTAGTGCACAACAGATAATTGACATCTTGCATTTAGACCATACCAAAACTGAGAAGTATATTGAATTCTAATAACAGGTTATTGGTATTGGTATTGCTATGGCTAAGCAGAAACATGGTGTGTGTGTGTGTGTGTGTGTGTGTGTGTGTGTGTGTGTGTGTGTGTGTGTGTGTGTGTGATTCCTTTCTTGACATCATCTGACAGTTGTAAGTAAGTATCACTGTCATAATAGTGGTGTCATTTATTTCCATGTAACATGTCTCAGCAAAAGGAAGCATTACCTTGCTTGGAAACTGATGAGGTCAGATGACAGGCAGGGCATCAAGACAGATAAACAAACCTGCCTCATTAAATTCTGTCTGACCCATGTGAGTTTCAAGAAATAGACATTAGAATTCATTGTATAAATATATTCATGTAGGCATTATGTATGTATGTATCATCATAATCGTTTAACGTCCGATTTCCATACTGGCATGGGTTGGACGTTTTGACTGAGGACTGCCAAGCCAGGAGGCTACACCAGGCTCCAATCTAATCTGGCAAGGTCTCTACAGTGGGATACTCTTCCTAACACCAACCACTGTGAGATTGTAGTGGGTGCATGTTATGTGCCACGTGTATGTGCATATATATTTGTATCTCTATTTGTGTAAAACCAAAGTGGTGTCAAAGAGCTAACTTAACAATTTGAAATAAGTTAGGGAGTTGATATGATCTTCTAAAACTTTTAAAGATGATGCCCCAGCATGGGCAGAAGCAAATGAGTAAAACTTGTAAAAATATGAATTAATTAAAGAAAATAAATGATTTTAATTTCTATGTTCTTGAAATGAACTAATTATTTCAATAATTAATGTAGCATCAAATCCTTATATCTATCAACAGCAGCAAAACATAATTCTTTCTTTCTGTTATAATTTAATAAAATGCACATTGCTACAATGATTATCACACCTATTGACACTTGCATATCATAAACATAAATTAACATAAATTAACCTAGAATTAGCTTAATCGTTTTTGTCAATACTACTCAATAGGATCTAGCAGATAATTATTGTAACACTCTTATACTGGATCGATAGATTGTTGAACTCCTACTGGGTCAGTTGGCTTGTAATCCCATTATTAATATGGTTTTGTTTCCATAGTTGAGTCAGTTAATTGCAGCTGACTCAATTGCTTAGTTGCAAATTGCTATCAGGTTAGACATAATTCAAAGCAATAAAGTGTAGAACACAATATTATAAATATTTTTGTCACGCTTGACATGGGTTTGAGTGTGTCAGAAATTATAAGTTATAAGATTTGCAGTTATTAGCTTTGACTTGCCCACTCCCTCTCTCTCTATCTCTTCTCTTAGTTAATATCTTACTTCCCAGTGCATATAATACGCTTGTTTAGGCTTTATTTGAATGCTAGATTCATTCTGATAAAATCTAAACAAGGCTATGATATGAAACTCTGAGTAGCCAGGGACTGAGTAATCAAATTTATAAATAAATATGCTACATATATTGAGTCCTCTTTTACTCCTCCGAAAAGGTAAAAATTAATGCTAAGGACAACCTTCAATTTTTTTCTATCCAAAGGATTTCAAACCAAAAATTTACATGCCATTATTTTACTTCAAATCTGACATTTAGAAATTAATACCGGCACTGGCGTGGCTGTGTGGTAAGAAGCATGCTTCCCAACCACATGATTCTGGGTTCAATCCCACTGTGTGGAACCTTGGACAAGTGTCTTCTAGTATAGACTCGGGGTGATCAAAGCCTTGTGAGTGGATTTGGTAAATAGAAACTGTAAGAAGCCTATCGTATATATTTATATATATATATATATAAAATATATTGCTCTACCTTTGGGATTTGAGTACTATTTTTCCCACCTTGATTTGCATTATGTGCTCCCCTGAATGTGTGTATGTCTCTGTATGAGTGGACAAACAAAAGGAAAAGGCTCTCAACAGATTTAGTAGGAGTTATATATATTATTATTTAAAACACTCTAATTCAGAATCGTGTACCTGAACTTGATAAGCTAGCTTTCTGAGGGAACCCTATGAGACCTTAAGTTGCATAGGCAAATTGTTTAAAATAATTATATGAATATAATTAGAGCATTAATGTAAACATGAAATCACTAGTGATCTGACTATGCCCAGTGCTTAGAGAGCTTGCATCCCTTATCAGTAAATATGATGAGTTGTTTTGACTCTCATTTCTAGCAATACTGGTGCTGAATTGTGCCTTCAGTCGTTTTAGTGACATATATGTTTTTGCCATTCAGTTGAAAAATTGCTAACAAACTACCCTTATTATTTATATATATATATATATATCAAAATTGCTGACGTGGGCGATGACAGTACTGCCTGATTGGCACTCATGCTAGTGGAACATTAAAAGCACATCTGAGTGTGATCGTTGCCAGGGCCACGGATTGGCTCCCATGCCGGTGGCATGTGAAAAGCACCATTCAAGCGTGATTGTTTCTAGAGTTGCCCTACCGGCACATGTGCTGGTGACATGTGAAGAACAACTTTCGAGCATGGTCGTTGCCAGTGCCGCCGGACTGGCTCCCATGCAGTTAGCCTGTAAAAAACACCCTTTGAGCATGGTCGTTGCCTGACTGGCCCTCATGCTGGTGTCACGTAAAAGCACCCACTACACTTTTAGAGTAGTTGGTGTTAGGAAGGGCATCCAAGTGTAGAAACTTTGCCAGATCAGATTGAACCTGTTGCAGCCTCTGGCTCACCAGTCCTTAGTCAAACCATTCCACAACTTGATACCTTAGGGAGGTGTCTGCTGCTGTAACTTCTAGCTAACCAACACCTTGAGAGTAAATTTGGTAGACGGTGACTGTACAGAAACCTCACACACACATATATATGTATTTGCATACATATTCTAAGGTTCCACAGTTTCAGTGTATCAATTTTGCTAGTTATTATTGAATAGCCTGAAGCTATTGTATAAGACCTATGCCAAAATTTTCATGCAGTGAGACAGAGCTCAAGACCATGTGGTAACAAAAGGAATTTCTTATCCATGCAACTATGCTTGTGCCTCTATTATATACACAGGTGTGCATGTATTTGTGTGTGTGTGTTCATTTATATGCATGCATGTGCTTGCATTTATATGTTTACATGTTTGTGTGTTTACTATATTTGTGTGCTTTCACACTGACACTGCTTGGATAATGGTGGTGTTATGTTTATGTTTCAATAAGCAATATGTTTTGTAGCACATCAGTTTTGATATGTGAAACGCTGTGGAAGCAAAAAAGACCTCACATGAAATACAGGTGAAGTTTGACAAAACATATCCAACCATAGAATACTGCCTCGATAAATTTTGTTCAGCCCATGCTAAAATATATTTGTGTGTGTTGTCTATAGGCATATATGTAAATGTAATGACTGATTATCTCAGGGAAATATGGAGTCAAATAAATAGACATGTGCAATAAGTATTGAAGTTGGATATTGAAATTTGTAACGATGTTTAAAATTCTCTCTTAATTCTATTTACTTTCAGTTCTAAATGCTAACTAAAATTCAGTATTTCCTTTTGTAGAACCACAGAACAAAAAAAAAAAAAAACTGTAGATCTTCACTGTTCCAGAGATTTTCAATTTGAAAAGTACAATTTTTTTCCACCATATTTTTGACAAACAGAATTATTCATAAATTGGAACCAACAAAGCAATGTAAATTTATGTTTAGAATGAAATATTTTATTCATGAGTGTTACTAAACAATGAAACCGGTATTTATAGAATCATGCAGTTTAGGTCCTTCTGAAGAAAATTCAACAAAATGAAATGAAATTAGGGATAGGGTCGAAAAATATTTGTCAAGGTCAATGAAAACCATAAA
>NC_068984.1:68048540-68050100 GCF_001194135.2 Octopus bimaculoides
ATATAACAAAAACATTTTGAATTTCATTTCAACTAAGGAATTTTTCAAAGTAGAAATTAAACCTTGTCTTGTTTTTTAAAAAAAAATTAATGTATACCCTTGTTTGTTTAAATAACAGATGTACAAATTTTAAAATATGAAGTTAAATGTATTTGAATATTTTCCTTTAGAAAAGTATGGGCTAAATCTGTTTCAATATTTTCTGAAGAGATTTTGTATTTTCAGTTATTAACATATATTAGAAATTTTTAATAACAAATGTTTAAAATCAAATATGCATTAGATACATAATTTTAACATTGAATATGATTATTGATATTCTTTGTTGTGAAAATATCATTTATTGGAAAATACTTAAGATAAACTAGTATTTGAAACACATACATACACATATGTGGTGGGAAGGATGGCTATATTTATACACACACATGCATGTAGAGAAATTGATAATGGTAATGGGGATGGGTTACTGCTTAAGAGATGAAATATAATTTTTTATCAGTGTTTTATAATAATCAATTTTTCCATAACAATATTGTTTGGCTAACTTTTATGATTTGCAACTTTCATGTATGAAGGATGGTATTTATTTATTTCCTGGTGAATGCTCTCACTGAATTGTGAATTTGAAGAGGACTTTTCAGAGAACCAATCTCTTCAAAGATTTCAGAATCACAACATAATAAAATATAGTAAAATTTTAAATTCATACCCACAAGGGTTGTTAATCCAGCTACTTAACTTCACAGGATTTAAGATTTTGTTTCCGCCTTGTAATTTTATTTTATAATATTATTCAATGATCAGAATTGCAGATATCTTAAGCCATTCATAAAATTTTGCTTTCAATTTTGTTTTCCCATATCAAAAGCCCTTGCACAGGTGCCATGTAAAATGCATTGGTATGGTATCACATAAAATGCACGGGTACTGGTGGCATGTAAAAAGCACCTAGTACACTCTGTAAAGTGGTTGGCATTAGGAAGGGCATCCAGGTGTAGAAAAAATGCTAAAACGGACAAATAGAGCTGTGTACACTTCTCTGGTTTGCCAGCTCCTGTCAAACTCTGAAACCCACACCAGCATGGAAAATGAATGTTAAATGATGATGATGATGATGACGATGATGAAGATGATGTTCTTTAACTATCACTCTTTTATTTGTCATATTATATAATATAATTTAATATATATATATATATATAATTATATATATAGTTATGAGTATTTTTTATATATATAGTTATGAGTATTTTTGTGTATATGTATATGTCTATTTATGTATGTAATTATGTAAATGTGTATATATATGTATATATATGGGTATAAGTATATATGTGAGTGTGTGGAATTTGTCTATATAAATTAGTAGGTGTATATATTTATGGGTGTATATATATATATATATTTATGTATGTGTGTATATATATATGTATATATATGTATATATGTATATGTATATATGTATATGTATATGCATGTTTTTTCTGTATATATATGTGTATTTTTATGTGTATGTATATATGTCTGTATATGTGTATCTATATAATATGTATATTT
>NC_068984.1:68050355-68050850 GCF_001194135.2 Octopus bimaculoides
ATATATATATATATATATATATATAGCATAAAGTCAAGAGGTATGAACAGTGACTATAGATTTTCTTTAACCATACGATTTCCATAGGATTATATCTTTGAACTGATAGCTGATTTTGTAAGAGGAGATTATTGTGATAGCTGTAGAATTCTGTTACATGCATGCACACATGCACACACACACACATTTTATGTATGGTTTCACCAGACTACCATTGGTTTCATGTTGAGAGAGATATCTCTCAACAATCATACAAGTCTGTCACATGGGACATTGGTGTTCATCGCCATCTTGGATGAAAACACAATAAATGCAATATCTCTCTCAATATCGAAACCAATGGTTCTCTGGTCAACTCACAAATAAAAAAATCTATCCTCCAATGCTGTGTTAAGCACTCATTTTCACTGTTTGAAATCAATATGCATATACATACATATACATACACACACACACACACACACACACACACACACACACACACACACACACACA
>NC_068984.1:68051140-68058515 GCF_001194135.2 Octopus bimaculoides
ATATATATATATATATATATATATATATATATATATATATAAGTGATGTTTTTTTATGAAATAGATTCTTATTTCACGTCCAGAAAATTCGGAATTTTGATTAATTTTGTCTTCTAACTCTTATTATCATTCATATGTTGTTGCAAAATCCTATGAGAGGTGAAGCAGTTTTTTTAATTCAAAATATTTGCATAATTTTTTGTTTTACTACACTAAGGTCTCTTACTATGTAACACAAAAATTAAACATATTTTGTCTGTACATGCTGAAATATATACTTCCATACATGCATATATGTGAATGTATGCTTGTGTGTGTGTAAACTACACATGTCAGCAGATGTCAGAATGATAGACTAATTCCTATATAGCAGCTGCAGCAACAGATTCCTTTATGGATATCATTCCTCTTGTCAATTCATCTAGAATGTCAGCCTGTCATTTCGATTAATTTACTAAGTCTACATGTAGACAGAAGGAATGTACTATTGATTGTTAGAAGAAATAGCGATTGATTTTATAAGAAAAGAAGGAAACTAGAAAATATGCTAAAAATCTTAACAGAATAATAGTTTTCCGTTGTAAATTTTCAACAGATGATATCAGTAAGAAGGACATATTTTTTTCACTGATCTTAAAGATGAGGTCGTTTATTTTTATTTTTTAATATTTTTGATTTCTGTATTCTATCTAAAAAATTTTTTATTTTTCAAATTTCAGTAATACTGCCATTTGGTTTAGTTTACAAGTCTAATTTTTTGCAAGAGAGAATGTGTGAGGAATGAAATTAAATTATGATACATTATTCTTTTATTCTTTTACTTGTTTCCCTCATATGACTGTGGCCATGCTGGAGCACTGCCTTTAGTTGAAAAAATCCACTCCAGGACTTATTTTTTGTAAACCTAGTACTTATTCTATCAGTATCTTTTGCCAAACTGCTAAGTTACAGGGATGTAAACATACCACCATCCGTTGTCAAGTGATGGTAGGGTGACAAACAGACACAAAGACACACACACATAATTATATACATATATATGTATATACATGATGGGCTTCTTTCAGTTTCCAACCATTAAATACACTCACAAAACTTTGGTTAGTCTGAGGCTATAGTAGAAGGCACTTACACAATATGTCATGCAGTAGGACTGAACCCAGAACCATGTGGTTGGGAAGCAAGCTTCTTACCACACAGTCAATCCTGCACCTATAGCCACTCTTGCAGCTATAGTCACACCTGTGCCTAAGCCAGTCCTGTGCCTGTAGCCAGTCCTGTGCCTATTGTCACTCCTGTGCCTATAGCCTGTCCTGTGCCTATAGCCACTCCTGCACATTTACTACAAAGTAATAATTTTTTCCTCCAGAAATTTGGGATATATTTGCTGGACCTTGTAAGTTTATCAATTTTTGTATTTTTCACTCTCAGGAAGAATTTAATGTCTGAATTGATACCCACTTTGTTTAATTTCATAATATAAATATATAATCTTGTGATCCATTGGGATTATGCTTATCTCCAAATATGTGACATTAAAGGGATAAAAGGTAAATGGTCTCCTAAATTGGATCCGTACTCTCTTAGAAGTAGCCTTTCTGGCAGTTGAAATTTAATCCAATATTGCGATCTAATGAACTATTGACGAAATTACAGAGCTTCTGAGATTGCTGATTTTAATAATGGTGTACACCTCACTGTGGTACCTAATTGCAGCTAATTGGACTGGATCATTGAGTAATAAAATACTTGATAATACACTCATTTCTGTTCCTATAAATGTATATGAAATCCCAACCTTTTAAATTAATGCTGATTATCTCAACAACTCAGTCATCCATAATGTCATACTTGTGATGTGCCACAACATTAATATATCTGACAGTAATATCATCATCATCTTCATTATCATTAGCAAGTGTATGCATTGAACCCCTGCATTATCTTTACTCAATAAGGACATACACTCTTTCGAGTTCAGTACATTTCTTTGATTTTATATTAGTTAATTCAGAAGATGTTGCAACACTACAGTGATGGTCTACACAGGATTCTGAAATCAGAATGCATAGAACTAGAATAATACTACAAGGCATCCAGTTATATCTAGTTGTATCCCCCACCCAGGACTGTTTTACTTTATCAAACATAAAAGAGTGAAAGGCAGAATTAAAATTGACAGATTTGAATTCATAGTTCACAGAACTGGAATGAATCCCAACATGACAATTAACACTTGTGATGCCGACCCCACCAAACCCATCCTTGATCCTATGATACAAACACTGTTTTAAAGTCATCTAAATTAAAATCTTTCATCAAAGTTTCAGGTTGGTTTTATGTTTCAAATATGAGCTCAATGATGACAGTTACTTTACTAAATTCTTCAACATTTTCAAAATTTTTTTGAACAGAGATCTGATAACTAAAAGGTGCTGTAATGACTCTGCCAATTTTTCACTTTAGATTAAACTCTGTAGAGCCTGGACCAAGCAAAACAATCTAAGTAAACACCTGAGGCATGTGACTGAACTGGTAGCACATTAAATTAAATACCCAGCAGTGTTTTGTTTTAGACATTTCAATTCAGAGTGCAGATGTCATCAAGTTCAGTTTCGTGTTTTTTGTCACTCTGGGTAGAGATAGGTTGATAAACAAATCTGAGCATGATCGTTTGGCATAAGTTGGATAGTTTGACTGAAGACTGGTGAGCCAGAGGCTACACCAGGCTCAATCTGATCTGGCAAAGTTTCTACAGCTTGATGCCCTTCCTAACACCAACCACTCCAAGAGTGTAGTGAATGCTTTTACATGCCACCAGCACGAGGGCCAGTCAGGTGGTTCTGGCAACTACCACGCTAAAAACTTGTCCTTCCATGCTACCTGCACAGGAGCCAGTCTGGCAGCACTGGCAACGACCACACTTGATTAGTCATACCACTTACATTGCCTATGTCATTCTATTTAAAGGTAACTTGTTTTGAGTGTAGTCAAGAAAAGTTGATAAAGCACTACTATCACTGACTTGGGTAGTGAATCTTTCACTCATGGTATCTACTTAAAGTTAAGGTGAAATGTGACAGTGAGTGATAGTTTTTCTAGTCTGTTGACACCGGGCAGAATCAATAATTAGATTTAAATATCGACTCATAGAGCATATAGTAATAGATGCAGTGAATCAGTGATATTTGCCCAGTTAGAAGCATGCAACCAATGACAGCTATGTTCTGAAAATGTAATGCAAAATAAAAAGAAGATGTAAAGAAAGAATAAAATACTTTGTTCTGTATATAGGTAGTTTACATATCTAGTAGTAAGGAATAAGTGCTAAATCTTTGAGGAGGGTTATGTGAAAATAGACTGTTTTACTATCAAAGTGAGTAGAGTGGTGGGGAGCAGCATATATTTCTCATCCACTTAATTCTGTGAAATAATGGATAAGTGCAAGCCTCTTAAGACAAATCTTCTTGGAAATGCAGGAGGTGATCACTTTTATGACTGTTTGAATTAAAAATAAACTTGAATATTTATGATTATTAAACATCAATAAGAATTTATTGATTTGCTGATTTCCATGCTTCCAGGAAATCGATGTGGTTAATATACACTCACATTTCTTTTTTCACGTTGTTGTATATATGATACTGAACTCAGTAGTGTTATGAATAATTAAATACATAAAAATTAAGGAAATCATCAATAAAAAAACATGATAATTTTCTCGATAATTATGAAGAACACAATGATGATGATGATGGCAACAATGATGACAATGATGATGATCATCATCATGAAGTCGATGACGATGATGATGAAGTTGAAGATGATGATGGTGATGATGACGACGACAATGATGGTGATGATGACAATATTTTCAGCTCAAATGAAAAATGGCATTCCAGCTTGCTTTTGAAGACTGTACATCAAAAGTGCAGCCATATATTTCTTAGTTTTACACATGCATATATACATAAAGTCACATGCAGCATAAAAGTGGAGGAGGGTGTTTTTGTGATTGATGGTAATAACAGTGACAACAGTGCTAATAAAGAAGATGATGTTTGAAGAATTAGTACTAGTTCTATATATTAGACTACTATGGTGAAAACTCTGGTTATAATTATTAAAGGGATAATAGCAATGTACATATTAATGATTATAATAATATTAATCACATGGTTATAATAGTGTTAATCATATATATATATATATATATATGCGTGTGTGTTTATATATTGAATTAAAATTGAAGCTAGAAGTTTGTCCCATGATCAGTGCCACCTTATGGTATTGGCACATTGAGCAGTTGCTGGGGTGTCTCATGGGTGTTGTGGCCCATCATAAAAATATAATTAGTATAGGGTCCAGTGCAGTGAATTGCACAGGGGTCTTTAATGCTGCTCTGATGACCTTGCTCAAGACTCATGTTTCAAGTCCATAAAAAAAACCCGTATCCTCTACATCATGTATTGAACACCCCTTTCTCATTCATCCAACATTAAGTAACATGTATATATGTGTATGTGCGTGTGTGTGTATACATATATATATGTACCATCATCACCATCATCATCATCGTCATCATCTAACGTCCGTTGTTCATACTGGCATGGGTTGGACGGATTGACCAAGGCTGGTAAAGTGGAAGGCTACACCAGGCTCCAGTCTGATTTGGCATAGTTTCTATGGCTGGATGTCCTTCCTAACACCAACCACTCCAAGTGTGTGTAATGGGTGTTTTTACACTGGCATGGGTGCCTTTTGCATGACACCTGTATGTCATGACTGCAATTTTACTTGGCTTGATGGGTGTTCTTTTCAAGCACGACATGATGTCAAAAGTCTTGGTCATTGTCTTGATGAGGCCCAACACTCGAAAGGAGCTTTTTACATGCCTCTGGCATCAGCCACTTTGCATCCATGTGGCTTAATGCCCGAAAGGTGAATTTTACATGTCGCTGGCATGAGTTCAGTTACGTGATACCAGCATCAGCCATGACTAAGGTTTTCCTTGACTTGCTGGGTCTTCTCAAGCACAGCATATATAAATATGTATCTATGTGTGTATTCAGCTGGAAGCTGAGGGTATGGTTTTGACTCTTGTAGCTGCTTCCTAGCAACGTTTTACACAGGCATGACCCCTGCATCCCACTCCAGCAGAGCGTTTCTGATCTTGCAGGCTAGTGGATGCTGGTGCCACGTAAAAAACACCCATCCCAGTGCCACATAAAAACACCCATGCTGGTGCAGCGTAAAAAGCATCCAATACACTCTGTAAAGTGATTGGCATTAGAAAGGGCATCCAGCCATAGAAACCATGTCAAAGCAGACAAATGGAGCCCGGATAGCTTTTCAGATGGCTAGCATCTGTCAAACCATCCAAACCATGGAAAGCAGACGTTAAATGATGATGATGATGATGATGATCCTATATTAATATCTCTTTTACTCTTTACTCTTCTACTTGTTTCAGTCATTTGACAGCGGCCATGCTGGATCACCACCTTTAGCCGAGCAAATCGACCCCAGGACTTATTCTCTGTAAGCCTAGAACTTACTCTATCGGTCCCTTTTTGCCGAACCGCTAAGTTATGGGGACGTAAACACACCAGCATCGGTTGTCAAGCGATGGTGGGGAGACAAACACAGAAACACAAACACACATACATATATATATATCCATATATATATATACATATATATATACATATATATATATATATATATATATATATATATATATATATACGACGGGCTTCTTTCAGTTTCCGTCTACCAAATCCACTCACAAGGCTTTGGTCGGCCCGAGGCTATAGTAGAAGACACTTGCCCAAGGTACCATGCAGTGGGACTGAACCCGGAACCATGTGGTTGGTAAGCAAGCTACTAACCACAGAGCCACTCCTGCGCGGATGGATGGATATATTGTTGAATATCCAGTTTTATACTACAATTAACAGATTCACCATATTAAAGCTCCTCTTGGAATTTAATGTATGATCCATTGTTCTTCGTGCATATGTCAATTCTTATAAAAGGCAAAGCGGCAATGGATTTTGTTATATTGATGTTTGTTTTGTATGATGGCTGTTTGTTTTGGGTGTTGTATTGATCAAATATATATGTATATTTGGATCGTATGAATATGTGTGTATGTATGCTTTTGTATACACACATATGAACACACATAAATATATATATACGTGTCTATACACGCACACATATACATGTATATGCATACATTTGGATACACAAACACACACGCACATATATATATATATATATACATATCAATATATATTTATTTATATATTCAAAATTCAGACCATGCCATGCTCACTGTGGTCTGACAATTTGCATCAATATTCTGAGAGATATCAACTCCTTTTATTTATATCTTTTTGTTTAATTTCTTGTACAGTATTTCTTTCAAAAAAGAAAGTTTAAAAAAAAGACGTGAGTGAGATTGATGGAAGTAGAATGCTCTTAATTTTTTTTCATCTCGATTTTTGATAAAAGAGGTGTGGGGCAGAAGCCAGCAAGGATGAGTTATCTCATTCTTGATAAAGGAGAGAAATGGGTGCTAAAAGGGATAGAGTAGAGTGCTTAAATGGAGCGAAGGGGAGGGTGTGAGTAAAGAAAGAAACAGAGAAAGGGGTTTGCAAAGAAAAAAAAAATTTAAGAATTTAAAACCTTGACAAAAATATTTTTTTAAATTACCAAAATAAATTTTTATTTTCATTTTAAAAAGAAAGAAAGAAAGAAATGTTTGCAACATATCACAACATCCATCTATTTTTCTTTTATATATCTATTTTTCTCCTTTTACATAATTTTATTCTTCAATTTTTTTAATGAATACCCATCAAAATTATCATTTTCATTCCTCATCATTTCTTTCTCATCCATTTCCTCTGCCACTTTCTCTTTGATTGACTATCTGTCCATCTCTCACACTTCTAGATTTAGTAATATAGTCCCTCATATCATATTCTCTTTATTTTATTTTTAAGTTTCAAAATCTGTTCCATGATTTTTAATTCTTGTTTTTGTCTTTTACATTTATGTATTTGTTTTGTAAAGCATTTCCTTCATTTTTTTCTTTGAAACTTTGTAACAATGCAATATATTTAGGAATAACACTCTCATTCACTCACTGTATACATATTCATAAATATATCATAACTATCTGTCTATCTATTTATCTATCTATCTATCTATATATGTGTATGTATATATATATATATATATATATATACATGCACATACATAGGTTTATGTATGCTTGTGTGTGTGCTAGTATTCCTCAGCTGAAAGATAATATTGAGAATGTCATGCAGTGCAAAACACATACATATGCACACATATGTACATA
>NC_068984.1:68058754-68062870 GCF_001194135.2 Octopus bimaculoides
ACACACACACACACACACACACACACACACACACACATATGCATTCATAGGTACACAATATATGGACATGAGCAAGAACTTATCAAAGACCAAAACCTTTTACAAGTTCCTTTGGCGAAATATGATTGCTAGTCTTCAATAAATATGATTATATATTCAAATTCCATGAAACTTAGGCCCACATATGATGACTTGATTGAAACCCTTCTCAAATCCCAATATGTATGTATGTATGTAGGATAATTTAAGATAAATACATGTTCATATTATTAGTTCATATGTATGTTTCACCATCATGACTGCTTGGAACTCTGCACTGGGTATTCCAAAATGAAGATGCTTAACGAGAATGGATCATCAGATAATAAATTAATGCATTAAGTTATATCTATAAATATATACATAGAAATGCAGCATTTCTAACAATGCTCATCAACCAGCATAGGTTGTTGCAATAGCTTGTTTATTGTTAGATGGGTCATACAATATGTTGTAATGAATTACATTTCACCAGTACTACTCACTGAGTGATCTTGTTATAGAAACAAAGGAATCCAGCATAGCGATATTGACTATCTTGCAGTTGCACAGATACTTTGGAACATGCAGGGAAACAGTGTTCTTCTGTTTTACAGCTCACAGGAGGAAAGGAAACAGAGCGGAAAGGAAGCATACCATCTAAACCCAGGCCCATTATTCCTATCCCATCATCAGCCTTAATACATCCATAGTTTCTGATTCGCATTTCCATCAATGACTGACATTGAATTTCTTTCCCCACACTATCTTTTGGTAAATCATGTCTATGGGAGAGTATTACACCAATGTACAAAATGAAAAACCATTAACATTGTTGAGATATATTTTGCTTCAGCTTGTTTCCTTTTAGCTTAGCAAAAGAGAGTAATTGTTGTGATGTGCCTAATGTTCATGACTTAAAATTTGCTAACAATTTCTTGTCATCACTGATTGTTATAAATCTCTTCATCATGTATTTTTAATGGTTGTTAACTCACTGAGTGAGTATGACAGCCACTATATATAAGAGTGTGTGTGTGTGTGTGTGTGTGTGTGTGTGTGTGTGTGTGTGTGTGTGTGTATGTCACTATACTTGCCAACTAAAGGCAACTTCTAAGAAGTAGGGGAAGATAATACTAACAATCAAAGAATAAAATCATGAGTGATTACCAGGCAAGAGAAAGAATGAGTTGATCGTTACTACAAGTAAGTCAAAGTTGTTCATATTTTTTGGTCTGAGAGATCACATCAGTATTATATAGCACATTATATGCATATTGTCTCAAATTGTTCGTCACTTAGTAATTGCAGTTTTAAGTACAGAAAAAAAGACTTAAACACTTTTTCGGTTGAGGTAACTTGCATCATCTTCTCAGTTTTCTCTCAAGTTCAAGCAAAGCAATCCCTAAATTTCTTTCTGAACAGCCTGCACAGATGATTTGTTCATAGTGATCAATAGCTATTGCTATACATAAACTCATTCCCTACATCAAACCAACATAGTCTGTACTGGTGCATAGAGTGCCACATGTCAGATGTCAAAGTGATCACAGAGCAATGAGAAATGAATCATGTTTCTCAAGAAGACAATGCACTGCCTGATCCAGGGACTGAAACCACAATCTTGCCCTCACCTCTAGGCCACAATATACCTTCCAAAATTCACATAATTCAAATGAAAAGGAACTTAGAGAAATAACTGAAGATGGCTAATGGCATGATTTTGGATAATTCATGACATTACTTCTTTTCAGTTATTTCTGTAAGATTGATTTATTTTGAAGTGGCTGTGTGATTAGAAGCTTACTTTCCTACCACATTGTTCTGGGTTTAGTCCCACTGTGTGACACATTGGGTGTCTTCTACTATAGTCTCAAGCCGATCAAAGCTCTGTGAGTGGATTTGGTAGACAGAAACTGAAAGAAGCCTGTCGTATATATATATATATATATATATATATATATATATATATATATATACAGGGTGCAATTGGTAAATTGTCACCGTTTCATATTTTTAATTTTGTGCATGTGCATTTTTTGATTTTGTCAACTACACAGTATAGTAGAGTCAGTTGGGTACCGTCTGTGAGAAAAAAAACATCATGACGCAATTAACTCAGCCAGAAATTTGGAAATGACATACTGTACTGTTTGGCATTTACACTGAAGGCTCCAATACAAACGTTTCACAGTGTCTGGGTATCAATCTGAGGACATGTACCAAGAGTGATAAAAATCAAACATCCAGTCAACATCATGGTGTTTAGAGTGATCACTAGTGATGGCAATGTTATGTGTCCATTCATCTTCCGACATGGCCTCACACTCAAGTGCCTGGAAGAGGCAGTGTTGCCCTGAGTCAAAAGGATGGCTGCTGGAAGACCCTATGTCTGGTAACAGGACTCTGCACCATGCCACACAAGCAGGAGAACCCAGTCATGGTTGTCAGACAATTTCTGTGACCACATCATCCTTAACATCTGGCCACCTAACTCCCCAGACTGCAAACCCCTTGATTATTATGTGTTGGGTGCAGTTGAACGAGAGACCAGCAAAACTCCTTGCAACACCAAAGAGGAAATGAAGACAAGGATTATAGCACAGCATTCACCAATTTAAACAAGAAAACTGTCCCAAATAGTTGCAGGAGATTCCAAAGTCATCTGGAGACTGTAGTTGAAGACAATGATAATTTTATTCAATAAATTTACTCTTTAGTATTTCAAGATATTTTTATGTAATTTCACTAAATATATCTGTTAAAATGAGATGTTAGTGTTATTTTCATTTTTGAATAATTTAGACAACAATTTATTCACCACATCCTGCATACGAAGTCTTTAATTTTAGAGTCGGATGAGCCATCCATGAGGCTAGGTTCTATATGGATGTGAAACAATTGGTCACTCTATGAGTGGACATAGACTTAACTGCATATGAATATATTACTGCTCTATATTTTAGAGTGTGCTCCTGTTTCAGATATATGATGCATTGACGATATGTGTATATATATGTGTTGATATGAATGTGTGTGCGTGGGGGTATGTAAGCGTGTCTTTGTGTTTGTGCTCCCACCATCACTTGACAACCGATGTTGGTGTGTTTATGGCCCCCGTAATTTAGCAGTTTGGCAAAACAAGCCAATAGCATAAGTACCATGCTTACAAAGAAAGTTGATTACTTTGACTAAAATACTCTTTAAGGTGGTGCTTCATCATGGTCACAGTCAAATGAATGCAAGAAGTAAAAGAATAAAAGAAATTGTATATATACGGGTGTATGTCTGCATACATATATATGTGTGTGTGTGTACGAGTGTCTGTGTGTATGTATATATATATGTGTGTGTGTGTGTGTGTGTGTGTGTGTGTGTGTGTGTTTGTTTATACATGTGTGTCTACAAATAAATTTATATACAAAGATCATTCTATGACATCAACATGCTCTAAACAGTTCCATATACGACAGCATATATCTAGAATGCATAAATCCGCACAACAAAGGGAAATGTATTTTAAATAGCTTTTTTTATTATCATTATTATTTTGCCTGATGCCAATGTTGTTGTAGTGGTTAATATATTGCTGTTTCATCGTGTTCTTTTTCTTGTGTTCTTTGTATTTATGTTACAAAATAAATAGAAAATAAAAAAGTAATATAAAATAAAATTGAGTAAAAAAAAAAGAACATAGGGAGACAGGAAAAAAAGCTTGAGAGAAAG
Source organism: Octopus bimaculoides (assembly GCF_001194135.2). NCBI lineage: Eukaryota > Metazoa > Mollusca > Cephalopoda > Octopoda > Octopodidae > Octopus > Octopus bimaculoides. Next base: position 68,062,499 of record NC_068984.1, read on the forward strand.
CAATTAATTTCCAAAATGCAAATTTTCTAATGATTTCAAGTTTCAGTAGGAAATGGAGAATATAAACACAAAAAACAAACTTCAAAGGGAAATATTCTTTCCTGAAATATATGCAGATGGCTTAGATTTTTACCTGAATTTGATATATAATAATAATAATAATAATAATAATAATAATAATAATAATAATAATAATAATAATAATAATAATAATAATAATAATACATATATATGTTTATATACAAATATAAATACATGTGTGTATGCATGTGTATATATGCGTACATTATATATTATGTATATATGTAGATATGTGTATGTGTATGTGTGTATATATATATATATATATATATATATATATATATATATATA
>NC_068984.1:68062880-68065380 GCF_001194135.2 Octopus bimaculoides
AGAGAGAGAGAGGGAGAGAGAGAGAGAGATACACACACATGTAAATAGACACACTCGCATGCATATATTGTGATTCTCTCCAAAATGCTTGGAGTTGGTGATTTTAGCAGATATAACAGTATACTTATGATCCTTTGTGACCTTCTGCAATGTGTGCACACAATATGCTATTATTTATATCCTGTCATTTTGATGATGAGACTAATAAAACCACAAAATATTAATGGATTTAAAAGGCTATTTTCCCAGAAAACCAAAATGGACTAATAATGGAATATGAGCAATCCTTAATAAAATTGATTAAAATTGAACATAGTTAGGTAGCCTTTGACTTTTTCTTTCCAAAAGGGTTTTTTAACCCATTATTTGCATGATTTTCATGCCATTATGTATAGCTTTATTTACTTTTATATCTAATTCCCCAAAAAGAATCATATACATGCATACATACATCCATATTTCGCATAGGCATTGTGAGACTAATAACCTGGTGTAGAACTCAATATATGCATACTTCTAAACAATGTTAGTTGAGTACACAGCAGTAATAAGGAAAGCACTGATAAAGGGGTAAAGAATTACAAATGATTAATTGTAAGCTAATGACATTCATACGATAATTGTTTGTTCCTTTGTCATCTCTTTTCTCATATATATATAATTATTTATGTATATATACATGAACTAATGCTATATGTATACTCTAAAAACATTGGAACAGCAATGTATTTTTTAAGAAGTTAATTATTGATAGAGTAGCCATTGGTTTCACACCTATAATGCACTTAGCTATATAGGTGACTTGCCAGATTCAAATGGCTGAAAATGCATCACTGTTCTACATTTGGAGAAAGAAATATATCACAGTCAGATGCTATGGCATATTTCTTCCTCCAGTTGTAGAGAGGTTATGTACCTTTGGACTTTTGAGGCTGATGAGTCACCTTATATGGCTAAGTGCTTAATAGGTGTAAAACCGATGGTCACTCTATGATTAACTATAATCAACTTCCTAAAATATATATATGTACATACATACATATATATATATATATATATGTATGTACATACATACATTCATACATGCATATATATATATATATATATATATATATATATATATATATATATATATATATATATATATATATATGTATGTATGTATATATGAACACATCTTGTATTACTTGTATTATTACCAATCTCATAGACCAATATTGCCTTACTTGTTTTACTGCTATTCTTTGCTTATTGCTAATCTTTTCTCTGTATCTTAACAGTATCGATATCCTTCTTGTTCCCATCATGTTCTCTAGCCAAATCAGCTTAGTCTCTGTCTAATTGTAGTTCGGTTACAATCATTTACCCTTGACCAATCCTACTTTAATTTCCCTGCACATTTATAACATAAATGTTTCTTTTGTAAGTAATCTTAATTATATATCTTTACAGGCTTCCGTATTTTCTGACATTATTGACATTTGATGTTTCTACACAGTCTTTCTAAAAAAATTGTTCATTCTAAATTACTTTAATCATTTGAAATCATATTAACTCATTTTAAATCTTAAGCTGTTTTTTTAAATTTTGTATTTAAAATCTAATCATTATAATCATTTTACAAAAACATTAAATTATTTTAATTGATTATAATTTGTAAATAGTTATATATGTATAAATCTGAGTATATCATTCATAAAAAATCATAAAAATATTCTATACACCTTTTAGAAATATTGAATATCTTAATGAGGTTGTAGATAACTGATGACTTGCTGTACTATTGATCCCTTACCGCCTTTTCTTCTTCCATCTACACTATTTACAACACCCTACAATCTTTTCCCATTCTCCACTTCTTTCTCGTCCTCTCTTAGCTTATCTACTTTCACTTTCATATTTTTCCCCCCACTATCCAATTATCCTTCTTCCTCCTTTATTCTGGCACATCTTTCTCTGTTCTGTTTTCTCTACCTGCTTATTCTTCACTTCTATCTCCATCTTGTGTTAGTGTCTATCCTTTCTCCTGGTCTGATCACTTAACCTCTGTTCTTTCATACTACTACTCACTTTCCTGTTATATAACAACCCACTTTCCTACTTTCCATTCTTCCATTTTCATGTACCTTTTCTAATCTTTCACTTCCACCCAATATATTTTGATGATCTTCTTTATTACTTTCTCATTATTTTTAACATCTTTCTTGCATAACTGGCATTTCCAGGATATAGTGTAGTAAGGGCTCACAGGTCTAAGTATGGACCATGTAAGATCGTATTTGGTCTTCACTTCCTTAAGCTTCCAGATAAAATTGGCCAGTGATGTTACATGTCATTTAAGGATATTTCAAAAGCTGGCGATGTGGTTGCAGTATCAATTTTTGAAAAAATAGGCCAATGCCCCAATATATACATAGGGGCTTCTTCTAGTGTTTATAATGCACTTGTAAACCATGCTCTTAGTCATACAATGGTTATCCAAAGGAAAATTGGGTCTCTC
>NC_068984.1:68067625-68070316 GCF_001194135.2 Octopus bimaculoides
AAAAGAGTAAAAGAGAGAGAGTATATATGTATACACACACACACACACACACACACGCACACACTCTTTGTACATGAACTTTATATGTGAGTACATCCATATATGTGTTGACCATATATATTTATATGCAGTATATACATCTGCTAAATTGTTATTTTTCTCACAATACTTTGATCAACTGACTAGATACTATGTTTGTTAGTAAAAGGTACTCAATGAATAAAGGTGAAGCATATTTAGAGCAAGATCAAATGCAGAACAAGATGGTTTGTGAAAAGAAGCTATATCTAAGAACTCCACTCAATTTAGATTTCTGTCTATTTATGTCTAAGATGATAAAAAAAAAATTAAAAAAATTCCAACCAGTAATGCTTTTATATCAACTTTTTATTATTGAAATGTGCTACAACTGTATTTAACTGCTGTAAGGAACATTTAAAAATAGAAACCATATATGACTCGAAAGAATGGATATGAAATTTACCTTGGTGAACTAAATGAGGCAAACTACAAAATCAAATCCCACAAATTTCAATGGAATTGGAAAATCGTTCAGTAGTCTTGGTTTTACAGAAAGGAAATCATTTGAATTGAGTGTTATTCAATTTAACTGTTCTCATAAAATTGCATTGCTCAAGTGAAAGTATTTATTTCTTTTTATATTTTTATTACTCTTTTTTTATTCGTTTACTCATCCCCCCCCACTTCCATCATGATTGCCATCACCACAAAAAAATATATATTATATAAATATATAAAAATATAAAAAATATAAAATAAAAATATAAAATAAAAGAATTTGTTTGTCTTTTACAAGAGCAGGAAAATCTTTCATAGTATCTTTAGAAGTCAAAATTAAAAGTAAAAAGTGAAAAAGTATATAGAAAATGAATATTTTGTTAATTCTAATTTTTATTTATTTATTTAGTTACAAAAATATAAACAGATTAGAAGAAAGGAAAAAAGAAACCCACAACGATAATAAAAACACGTGCTGGAAGAGAAGGGGGAAAATAAGCTTCAAGGAGAAAAAGGCAAATTTAAATTAAAAACTGCTTCGAGAGAGAGGGTGTGGAGAAGAAAAATAGATAGATAGATAGAGAGATAGATAAGATAGATATATAGAGAGATAGATAAGATAGATAGATAGAGAGACAGATAAGATAGATAGATAGATAGATAGATAGATAGATAGATAGATAGATAGATAGATAGATAGATAGATAGATAGATAGGTAGATAGATAGATAGATAGATAGATAGATAGATAGATAGATAGATAGATAGATAGATAGATAGATAGATAGATGGGTATAAAAGTGAGAAAAACAGTGAGTGAGAGAGAGAGAGAGGGAGAGAACAAAATAAATTGATAGTTGGAAATACAGAGAGAGAGGGGAAGAGAAGAAAGAAAGAAACGAATTCAGAAGGAAAGAAAGAGAAAGGGAGAAAATGAAAGAAATTCAAAGAAAAATTATTTGCAGTTTGACTTTGATGGTGAGTGTGCATATTTCAAAATTTTAAGAATAAAATTAAAGATAAATTGATAGATAAGAATGCAAATAATTAATATCTCTTTTACTAAATGGCAATCGAAATCTACTAGCATTAGTACATGTGCATAGATATCATTGCTATTGAAAAACATCCTAGACACCAAATGATACTTCAGTCCCACTGCCTTGCATCTAAAGCAATTGTCTTCTACAATAGTAGAGGGGCTCCAAAAGGGGTCTCAGAGAGTAGAGTCCCTGAGTTAGTTTTCCACCACATTTCTTATTGTAATATAAGAGATGTCATTCATTTCCAATCTTCTGTGGAAACATGTCTGACATTGGGGATTTAATTCCTTCCTTGGCAAACAGGAGAAGGTTGTTGACATGTTGACAGGAAGGACATCTTGAACCTAGAAAACTTGCCTTGGAAAAGCAGACATTAAAAAGATCATGATGATGAAAGGCACAGCTGTGTGGTAAGAAGCTTGCTTAACATTCACTTGGTTCCAGGTTCAGTCCCACTGCATGAAACCTTGGGCAAGTGTCTTTTCTTATAGCCTCGGGCTGACCAAACACTTGTGAGTAGATTTGGCAGACAGAAACTGAATGAAGCCCATTGTATTTATATATGGGAGATTGTTTTCCAAAATGGAGGTGAACACCTTTCTCCATGTGATTGGCTAGAAAAATTGTTAAAGTATTTGGATATTTTCGTACTCTTCTTAACATGAAACCAATGGTAGTCTTAATGCACCAATAAAGAAATTATTTATCCACCAATGCAGTGTTGAGCACTCATTCCAATGTTCTACTTTTACATATATATAAGTGTGTGTGTGTGTCTTTGTGTCTGTGTTTGTCCCTCCCCATCATCACTTGTCAACTGGTATTAATGTGCTTATGTCTCTGTAACTTAGTGGTGTTGTAAAAGCAACCCCTAGAATAAGTACTAAGCTTAGAAAAATAAGTCCCGGAGTCGATTTGCTCTACTAAAACTCTTCAAGGTGGTGCTCCAGCATGGCCACAGTCAAATAACTGAAGCAAGTAAAACGATAAAAGAATAACAAAATAAAAGAATATATGTATTATTCTTTTATCCATTTATTTGTTTCAGTCATTTGACTATGGCCATGTTATCAAATTCTCCTTTACAAGTTGTTTCTTGTATAAGTATATATATATATATATATATATA
>NC_068984.1:68070598-68072702 GCF_001194135.2 Octopus bimaculoides
TATATATATATATATATATATATATATATATATATATATTTCACCTCTCTCGGAACCTGCTCATTGCATTTTCCAAAGTATTTTACAGACTGTATATTTAAAACAAGGTGCATTTATGCATTAGCCCAAGGGCTGATAATATACTCAGTTGGGTTCAATTAATTGTATACATAACCTGAATGAATATCTTTCTCCCTGTACTTTGAGACCAATGTTTGTATTCGTCTATAGTTTTGACATGACTCAATGTTTACCATTCAGGTGCTGTATTCACCTGAATCTTAATATACACATACACACACTTGTACAATTTTTATTACAGTAATGTTTGTCCACAACTATCATGCAATGTTGAGACAATGAGACCAAGCATGTGCATGCACACACACAAACACACACACGTCTATATACATAACATGCTTATTTCAGTTTCTGTCAGCTAAAATCCACTTAGAAGGCTTTTGTTGGCCCAAGGCTGCAGTACAGTAGAAAATACTAGCCTGAGGTATTACAGAGTTAAAATGGAACATGAATCTTAATTGCCAAATGACAGGGCACTGACCAGTCATGTGTGTGTCACATCATCGTATGCAATGTATATAATATATAGAGAATATAACATAATAAATACACACACTCACATGCATATATATAGACACATGTGTGTGTGTGTAAAATGAATGAATGTATGTATTGATACTTTGCATGTGCTGCATCGTCACATGTTTTTTTTCTTGTCTTTTTCTCTGTTTTTTTTTTGTATTAACTGTATGTGTATATATATATATATATATATATATATATATATATATATATATTAGTATTACGAGAAGGGGTGCAACAAATATCAAATATTCCAGTTATGCAAAACAATCATTTAAATGAAAGCCATATCTGATTATTCAATGGTGCTGAGATTTGAGCTTCGGCCAATGTTGATTAAAGTAATTTACAGCTCTTATGAAATCAATAAAATAAGTCTGGTCGGTGTTATATAAAGAACTTATATTGCTGAGGGATTGCTGCTACATCTAATCCTAAGTAGCAATTCTATAAGTCTGTTATTAATAGTCTGTGCCTACAAGGTAAAACAAATCAATTTATTGAGTGTGTAATGTTTTTGTATATAACCAAATATATGTTTGTTTTTTTAACAGTGTTTCTTTCTTTTTGTTATTAGATCTACTTTATATATATCATATTCTTTTCAGATGCTTGCTACTTAAGACAGCTTATATAACATGTATGTAAAGTAAAGGGAATAATTTCAATCACCCACCAAACAACTGTATCATCATAATTTCTATTAAGGATATAAAGGCAGACGCATATTGGTTCTTTCTGTTTTTTGCCTTTTGAGACAGATAGAAATATAGACAGATACATGTGAAAGAATTCCATATGATAGAAATACATATTGGCACACACTCACATGCACACACATACACACACATTTTCACATGCACACACACACACACATATATATATATATATATATATATATACAACAAGGTGTAAATCAAAAGAATTGAGAAAAATTTAAAGATTACAATGTTCCCCAACAAGCTCCCATCTGTCAGTAATGACCATAAATGAAGGGCGAAGCTGTCCGCCCTACTGAAATAGCAATCAATGTCTATGGTTGAAGGGCCCAATGCAAAAATAGCTGTCTCTGCCACTCTAGCTTCACTTGTGGGCTGTCCCGAAGCTGTTTGAGTTGTAATGTTCATCTGCATTTTTGTGTTATTCCCCTCCCCCGTTATAGAATGTTCAATAGGATCCAAGCTCGAGCAGTATCACAGAAAACAGGTTATTGCCTATGCAGCAAGTGCCCCTTTCTTTCTATCACTGATGGCTCCAAAGGACCAGTATGTTCATTATAATTTGGTCCTAGTGTCACAGTAGGTGTTGCCAAAACAAGGTTGTAGACAATGCTGAACTGCCTCAGGGGCTCTGACTCACGATTTACTCTGAGGATTTTTGCCCCAAACCCAAAAGCAGCAGAGGTGTGGAATATATGTGTGTGTGTGTATGCACTCACACACACACAATAAAACTAGACTAACTAAATGTCACTCAGAAGATGCAAATATATATATATATA
>NC_068984.1:68072950-68074305 GCF_001194135.2 Octopus bimaculoides
ATAACATAAATAATATATAATTATATGCATATATCCATACATATATGTACATACCGACATCTATATGTATACATACAAGCATATATGGGTACAAGACATCACAAAAAAACGTTAAACACAATGAGAAATGAAAACATAAAGACAAGGACAGAAACCAAACTTTCTTTCTGAAAAACGGAAAAATAAACAAACAAACAGAGAAACGAGACATGCAACATACAGTCCATGCTCTACAGTGATTGGTATCAGGATGAGCATCTAGCTAGAGGCACCATGCTAAAACAAACAGACTGATGTATGATCCAGTCCTTGGAGACAGTGAATCCTGTCAAACGGTACAACCCATGACACTAGGGAACATCAACACATGGACTTTAAATGATGATGCTGATGACGACGACGACGATGATGAGACGGTGATGATGCATATCTATATATGTATATACATGTATACTTAAAGACGTATGGAAACATAGTCAAGTGCATTCTTTGTCTGGAATCCAAATCATAGACTCTGTAATAACTTAATGCAGTGAAGCAAGCAATTTTAATCAATTAAAATTATCTATGAATAGAATGTGGACGACTTAGAGGGCATGAAATTGAATCTTGGCATAATGGTGAGAATACTGGACATATCGTTACTTTGCTTTTTAGGTCAGCTCCGAAAATATAGTCATTATCAGAACTGCCAGATAAGGATGACTTGTCAGACATAGATAGAGAGTGCTTGTGAATAAACATTGAGTGTTATGATAACTTTAAACAAGAACGAGGGAAATTATCCAAATAAACATGAATCCATGTGTGTGCATGATAGTGTACATGTTAAGTCTTTATGTTTGGGCATGTGTGGCAAGAAGTTTGCTTCCCAGCTACATGATTCCAGGTTTGGTCCCACTGTGTAGCATCTTAGACAGTAGTTGTTTTCTACTATAGTCTCAGGCAGACCAAAGCCTTAAGTAGATGGAAACTGAAAGACGCTCAATGTATATATGCATACATATATATATCTATAATATAAATTGAACATGAGCGACCGTTGTACTCTTTCTTGTCTCGAGGTTCACGGCCCAACGGCTGGATGGATTTGCGTGAAAAATGGCACACATGTGGAGACGGGTGCATAGACTGGAATGCACTTTATATTTTTTCCTAACCCCCATAGTTACCGAGAAAATCGATTAAAACAACCTGTATGCGCACGTGTATGTGAGTGTGTGTATCCGAGGATGAGCATCTTCTCGGAAAGTTCCAATGATGGAACTCCCTGGGAAGTTCCAAGGATTTTCTGGATAGTTCCGATGGTGCTACTTCCTGGAAAGTCCGATGGTGCTACTTCCTGGAAAGTTCCG
>NC_068984.1:68074315-68085990 GCF_001194135.2 Octopus bimaculoides
TGCTACTTCCTGGAAAGTTCCGAGGAGCGGGAGCAATTACTTCCTGGGAAGTTCTGAGGTGGGTAATTGCCTCCTGGAATGTTCCAAGGAATTGGAGGAGGGGAGGAATGCATATATGTATGAGGCCCTGATAGTTACTCGGTAACCTCACTGTTGCTAGTTCCACATAAAAGCATCCAATACATTAGGAAGGGCATTCAACTATAGAAACCTTGCCAAAGCTAACAACGGATCTTGATGCAGTCTTTTGATTTGCCAATTCCTGTCAAACCATCCTACCTCTGCCAGTATGGAGAATGGATAAGAAATGATGATTATGATGATGATGACATACATGTGTGCATGTGTGTGTGCATGTGTGTACATGTCTATGGATGTATACTTAGAAAGTTTTCTTGTTTATTCAGCATTAGTCAGTTTCTGTATGTCTTTATTGAACTACAAAATTGAAACAAATGTGAAGGAAAGGCGCCAATTAAAGAAACAATCAGGTAGAACAGCTCCTTGAGGAATGACATCGGTGTTTGACAACTCGACTATATGATGTAAACAAATCGAGCATTCATCTGAATAAGGAATATCATGCAAAGCGACTGATACCTTCAAATAAGTAAGCAATCTCTTACTTTTTAAAGATTATAATATCAATGCTTTAGCTTTCTTTGCTATCACATCTATGACTCAAAAAAAAAAAAAAATTAAGAACAAAAAAGCAACTAGCAAACAATGATATATAAAAGAATTTTACCCTACCTATAGAAGGCAATAACATCTTAGATATTTTTAGAAGTTTCAGGCAAATAACATTAAAATTATTTCATCTGTACCATGTCTTTAGATCAATTTTATGTCTGAGCTTTGATCAAAACTATAAAGCATGCTTAAAACTGTTACCATGAAAAATATTCTAAGGCTTATTGCTAGAGTATTTTTATGTTAAATAATCCCAAAAGTTGTTGGATTCTTCTTTCTTTTTTTTTTCCCTTTTGTTTTTTTTTTTTTCGGTTCCTTTTAAAGACAAGCTGGCTGTCTTTCTGAAGTCAGTGATCACAGTGATCAAAGCTTATCAATGCCAAAAATAATGTAATCAACTTCTTATCTGCCACGTGCAGTTTTCTTCTTGTTCTTGTGGTTATTATTATTCACAGATAAAACAAAAAAAAAAAATTGTATATAAACTAAAGAAAATTCTATCTACTGCACAAAGTTATTGAAACAAGAAAATAGAAAATAAAACACCTAGTCAGAGTAACTTAATTCTGGAGTTCAAAATTAAGCGCTACAGACACATACGGCAAAAAGGAAAAAAAAAAAAAAAAAAAAAAAAAAAAAAAACGTTGCTAAATCACAAAGTTAGCAAGATATCAAATATTTGAATCAAGAAATAACATTCAGTAGACATTAGCAAATATCTGCTAAGAATATTAATATGGAAAGCTAATTTACAAGCAACAGTACTTATGAAATCTCTATGGAATACGGTTTAATAGAATAGAAGTGAAAAAGCTTTTTAATTTTGCATTCTTCTTCTTCTGTATGCTGAAGTAGAATGAAATGAACAGGTGTGCAATTTTGAACATTAATATAAATCTTTGGAGGAGAATCTTTTCAGCTGTACTTGGATGATATTAGTTTCAACACATTTTATCATAAGATGGAATCAGATGCTGGTTTCTTGCTAAAAGTCAAGGTTAAGAATTTTCAATTACACTGAAATTAATATCATCATGAACACCATTTGGATGGATGTTTAGAGAGAGAAAGAGAGAGGAGAGAGAGAGAAACTGTGCAGAAGCTTGTCATATATGCGTGTGTGTATGTGTGTGTGCATGTACATATGTGCATTTGTGGGTGTGTATTATGTTAATTTTTTTACATATATATACTGTTGTAGATTGGTGCATTGTCTTGCATCATTTCAGGCAAAATAATGATAACAACAATTAAAACTGCTTTAAATTTTGGCACAATGTCAACAATTTTGAGGGAAGGGGTCAGTCAATTACACTGACCCTAGTGCTGTATGTATGTATACACACACACGTATATATATATTCTTTTATTCTTTTACTTATATCAGTCATTTGACTGCAGCCATGCTGGAGTACTGCCTTTAGATGAGGAAATCAACCCCAGGGCCTATTCTTTGCTAGCCTAGTGCTTATACTATCAGTATATTTTGCCAAACTGCTAAGTCACAGGGACATAAACACACCAACATTGATTGTCAAGTGATGGTCGGGGGACAATGACAGACAGACACACACACACATATATATACATATATGTATGCGAAGGGCTTCTTTCAATTGCTGCCAACCAGATTCACTCATAAGATGTTGGTCTGCTCGAGGCTATAGTAGAAGACACTTGCCCAAGTTGTCACTCAGTGAGACTGAATCCGGAACTATGTGGTTTGGAAGCAAGCTTCTTACCACGCAGCCATACCTACACCTGTGTACGCATATCAGGGATTACAATATTTGGTTGTTATTTCTAGCCAGTCATAGTCTGTGTGTGTGTGGGGGGGGGTAGGTATTTATGTATGTATGTATATATATCTTTTATCTTTTGCTTGTTTTTGTAATTAGACTACAGCTATGCTGGAACACTGACTTGAAGAATTTTAGTTGAACAAATCAGCACCAATACCTAATTTTTAAAGACTGGTACTTATTCTATCAGTCTCTTTTGCCAAAATGCTAGGTTACAAGGACGTAAACACACCAACATCAGTTGTCAAGCAATGATGGAGGACAAACACAGACAAAAAGCACACACACAGACACATATATACAACGGGCTTCTTACAATTTCTCTCTACCAAATCCATTCACTAACGCTTTGATTGGCCTGAGGCTTTAGCAGAAGACACTTGTGCAAAGTGGGACTGAACCCAGAACCATGTGGTTGGGAAGCTAGCTTCTTATCACACAGCCATACCTACACCTATACTACATAATGAATAACAAGGGTACAGGAATTTAGCTTTATTAGCTCACACTTAGCTGTTGCTGCTACAAGAAGCAGTGCACTCAGAGGTGAATGCATGTGCAACATTCTATAGCTTCGTCAGAGCCATTGAAATGTTTATTTTGTAATGTGCTTAAATTGCTGATGGTATATCATAACATATTTAGTGCCTTATTTAATGAGTTATGAATTTTTTTTAAATGATTGAAAATTACAGCATCAGAGTATGAGATAAAATACCTTGTGGTATTCATTATGTCTTTTTAAGTTCTTTATTTAAATCTCAAGCTGAGCTTTGTTTTTAATCATTCAAAGACCAATAAAAGGTAGATAAAGTACCAGTAATGTTTTGGGTTTGATTTATATGACTATACCCTCCTTACTAAATTTGTGAGCCTTGAGACAATACTAAAAATCAATAGCTAACCATAACCCTCTACCTTTCGAATTTAATTTCTACTCAGATCAGCAGTTTGCTTTCATCCTTCTGGTGTTGATAAAATATGTATTGATAATATATTTGGGTCAAATCATTCGTCTATATCCCAATATATCCCTCCTCACACAAATATCAGGTCTAAGGAAAGAAATCAATATTCCTTTAAACATCACAACAATTCAGTTCCATTTTACGAATAAGATATCAAGAAGTAGGCAATAACTTCATTATTCTAAAGGATATATGTGATAATCTACTTGTGAATTCTTTTCAAGACGGAAATAAAAGATTTTGCATACAATAGAATCGTTTGATGATTGTTGAATTCTAAATAGTTACTATTGCTCAAGAAGTACAGGTCAGGCTCAACAGATTAGGGGCTAAAGGTCTCTAGAGAGGTTTCACACATGTAAGTCATTTGTTGTACAACTGATTTTACAGTTTATACTGTGTAGCATAGCACATAACACATAAACACTATCAGACCATGTTTTAGATGCATTGTTTGGCTATATTGCATTGTGGGAGTTTGTATGCTGACACAAAAGTCAGATCACAGGATGAAGTTTCTTGCTTTATCGTTTGGATCAAGCTGACCTCTGCTTTTACATAGAGATAAGCATTTAGAAATTCAGATAAGATAAGCAACACAAATAAGTAAAAGACTAAGTGATCTTTAGATTTAATATAATAGCATCTTCATATCTTTTGCTTTCTCTTCTGTTTCACTTCCAATTTTATTTTCCTTCTCTTACTTTTCTTTCTTACAAATGTTTCTATTTTAATTCCGTGGTTTATAACATCCTAGCTGATGTTATAAAGAACTGAAGAAATGAGAGGGGGAAAATAAACAGCAGTAACGACAACAATAACAACAGTGACAACAATAATATACAGGGAAGCAAGTGTTTGGTGCAGGAGAGTCAGGAAAGAAAAAAAATGGTGGAACATTACTAATTTGTTTCCTGCATGCAGAAAAGATACTGACATTAGGAAAGGTGGGGTGGGGGGATTGAATAAATAGGTGGGTACTAACTGGGTACTAAAAATCATAGGGTGATGGTGGCGTTAGCTAGAGGGAATGAAAAATAGAGTGAGAGGTGGGACAGGGGAGAAAGAGAAATAAGAAATGTGGGGGAGGTGGGAACCAAAAGGAACTAAAAAATGTCCTAAGAATAGAAGCTAAGTGAAATAAAAATAAACAAAAAAGTGATATAAAAATAGAAACCCCCCACTAAAAGAAAAAACAAATAGAATTTCAAAAGAAAAAAAAGAAAACTAAAGCTAAAAAAAAAATAAATGCAAAAGAAAAAGTAAATAGATAAATCCTTGTTAGCAGTCAAAGAAATACATCAAAATAAAGGAGACTCTGGGGAGAATGTTGACTGATAATGTTTGGAGGTGGGGGATGAGAGGGATGGGATGGGGAGAAGAAAAAGAAGGAAAGGAATGAAACAAAGAATAAAGGTGAGGAAGAGAGTATAATTGGAAGAGATCCGATAAAAGGGAGAGGAAAAAAAATTGAGGGAGAGAGAGAGGGGGAGGGAGAGAGAGAGAGAGGGAAAGACAATCAAGGAAGTTAGGAATAGTATAGGTGAGGCTAGGATTGGCTTAGTTCTCAATAGCAGGGAGGGTTTTCTCTGTAAAAGACAAGATGAGACAAATAAAGGAAAGGCAGAGAAAGAGAATGCAAGAACTAGAGACTGGTGGTAAGGGGGCGGGGGTGGTGAGTTCGGATGTAATTTCCTTCAAGTTGGATGGCATTATGTGAGGAATTTTGATGCAGCAGTAAATTTTCTTTTTTAAATTTATATTCTTTTTTCTTTTCTTCCCTCTTTTCCTTTTACTTTCTCCCTCTGCTTTTCTTTCTACCTTGTTTTTTTCTTTCATTTTCCTCTTATTCTCTTCCTTATAAATTCTCTGTCATTTCCCCCCACCCCCACCCCTATCCCAGCCAGCCACACACACACACACACACACACATGCATGCACACATTCTCTCTCTGACACTTCTTTTAGCAACAAAATTATATCATCACCTCTTGCTAAACATAAAGAAACTTGTTTCATTTGTGTTTACAATCAATTGATCCTTAATTATCACAACCTCATTAAGACAGAAAATTTAACTTTCAAATCATATGAAGTAAAAATAACCATTACTTTGAAAAAGGAAAGAAGACAAAAAGATTTTTTTTTAAATGAGAGGAAAAAAGAGAAAGGATCTTACACTTGTTAGTCAGAACGTTCTCTTAAATTTGTTTGTAATAAATAAAAGCATGAGTTTTATTAAACATTAAATGTTTGAAGATGAACCAATGAAAACACTCCTATTCATTCTCTTCAATTGCTCAATATAGCAAGAAAATCTCCTTCAGTAAAATCTTTAATGGAAAAATGACAATATTCTTTTTTTTATTTTCAGAAGAGGATAGGTAATACTCATGACCTTAACAAGACTTTCTCAAATTTGTCCTTCATTAGCAAAGGCATAGAGTTGTGGAGAAGATGAAAGTGGGAATGCAATTGTACTTTGGTTACAGGAGTGAAGTTGCATAAAATTTCCTTTAGCTTTTCATATTTATTGATTAACATGGTAGCACCAAAATTATCTCTGCAGCACCACTAACTGCTGTAAATGTAAACCCTTATTATACCACTGTTTCATGGTGAGTCCACATAGTGGTGGTCGTGAAAGGAGGGATTGGTGTGGCTCACAATATGAAACCTTCTTTTCTGACCTTTCATCATAGCTGACTTTAAAAAGAGAGGTGGTGGAGAACAGAAAGGGGAGGTAAACAACTCTAGTACTTGACTGGTACTTAATTCATGAAAAGGTAACTCAACCACAGTGGGATTTGAACCCAGAGCACAGAGAGCCAGAACATATAGCATAAGGCAGTAACAGTAGTTTGATAATGAAAATGGATTGACTGGACTGCAATTATGGAGAGCAATTAATACTTTATTTTCACTTGATTAAACCACATTCATTTATCAGGGCAATGGAACTTAATAACAACAATAACAGCAATAATACCAATAACAACAGCATTTGTTGATCGTCAAATGTTGTTGCCATTTCTGTTATTGTTATTACTAATGATATTTTCAATATTAACAATTTCCAAGCCAACAGCTTAGTGGCATTTCATCCATCTTTTACTTTCTGAGTTCAAATTCTGCCAAGGTCAGCTTTGCCTTTCATCCTTTTTGGGGGTCAATAAAATAAGTACCAGTTTGTACTGGTGTCGATGTAATCAATTTACCCCACCCCGCTAAATTGTGCCAAAATTTGAAACCAATATTAAGAATTTGCACAGACTCACAATGGTTATAATAGTTTAGAATAAGCAGATTAAAAGAGAGGGAAAACATAAGTAGGTAAATAATTCTTTCTACTATTGGCACAAAGCCTGAAATTTGGGGAAGAAGATAGTCAATTACATCAACCCCAATACTCAATTGATACTTATTTTATCAAAGTCTAAAGAAGGAAGGACAAAGTCAACCATGGCAGAATTTGAACTCAGAATATGAAGACAGATGAAATATCGCTAAGCATTTTGCCTGGCATGCTAAATGAATCTGCCAGCTCATTGCCTTTCCTTAGGTAAATAATGTTTACAATTCATCCTCATAGTATGAGCACATCTTTAGAAAATATAACCTTTTCTATTTTCACTTATTTTCAAAATAAAAGGTACACATTGTTCTTCTTGAGTTATTTATTCGACTATTGCTATGCTAGACAATGTCTCGAAAGGTTTAATTGAATAAATTGAACCTGGCACCTATATTTTTCTTTCATTTTTACAGTTGATTCTTATTCTGTCAGTTTATTTCACTGAACTGCAAAGTGCTGAATGTGCAAACAAACTAATTCCAATTGTCTGGCAGACAATGAATAAACACAAATACATGCGCAAACATAAGCATGCACACATTGTCATCGTTGTTGTCATTATTATCATTATCGTTTTAACATCCACTTTTCCATGCTTGCATGGATTGGATAAAATTTACTGAAGCAGATTTTCTACAGCTGAATGCCCTTCCTGTTACAAACCTTCACCTATTTTCAAGGTAATGTTCCCCTAAGGCTAGACATGGTTTCCCTGAAGATTGGAAATTACGGACACTGTTTGCATGACTGTGACCCTTGTTGATAAGGAGCACATGAACTCAAGGCATGTAACACACACACACACACACACACATGATAGGCTTCTTCACAGTTTCCTTCTACCAAATTCACACTCAAGGCATTGGTCAACGTGTGACTACAGCAGAAAACACTTTCCTAAGGTACAACGCAGTGAGATGGAACCTAAAACTGCATGTTTGTTTGTAAAACTTCTTAATCATGTAAACATGCTGGAGCTTATTATATTTTCACTACATTCTGTATAACTATTGGCAGTCATTCTTGTTTAACCCCAAGATCATCCACCAAATAAAAACAAAGCAAATAAAATAAAAAATAACCCCCCCCTCCCCACCAAAAACAAAAAAACATTAGACATATGATCAGCTCTTTTTACTTTATTACATTGCTAAATGTATTCTGCCAGTCTTTACAAAGACTAGAGTGTTGTCTGAATGACATGGCTGATACTTTTAGCAGGTCGGACAAGCATTGACAATAAGAGCTCCCATGTCGTCTTGATGAAATAATAGTTATTGGGAAAAATATTGGTTATTGGAGTCAGTTGATATATCTCATTGCGTTGCTCTTTTACGTTTTATATCATAAGAAAACAAAAAAAAAAAAAAACTCTTCTATTTTTATTCCATCATCCACATGTCTCTGAAATATTTCGATATTTCTTTTATGATGTACATAAAATTAACAAATAAAAGACGAAGGCTTAAGAACTAATTGGTAATATCTCCAGCGTGATTACGCAAGTAAATCTAGATGCACAGATTTCAGCGATGCTAAAATGGATAATTTCACATGTTAGCAGAGAAGGTCACAGATTTTGTATGTGAGGGGATTGAAACATCTACAAGATATCAAGATTTCCTTTTTGTTTTTTTAAGATAGAGGCAATATCAAGGATAATTGAACAAATTGAACAAAGACAGGATGATACTATTTGAACCATTTTTTGATCATAAAACTGCTCTCTCTCTCTCTCATTCTTTCTTTCTTTCTTTCTTTCTCTCCCTTTCTCTCTATCTCTTTCATAATATATACATAAACACACATACACATATACATGTAAATATAAATATGTGTATGTCTATGTACCTTTATTTGTATTTAGCAGAAGCAACAGAGTGACTCAAAGGCTGGCAATTTCATGCATTGGCACTTTTGATTTTGAGCCCTATTTTTCTTGTTTGCATCATTCTATCTATAGATAGAATATAGATAGAATATATCCATATATAAATATATCCATAAATATGCATATACACACACACATGCGCGCATGCACACACACACATGTATGTGTGTATATATAAGTCAGATGGAGTAACGCAGTACACATAACCCTTTCAAAAACCTCTAAAACTGGAGAAGAGGAGAATTTGTCCTCAAATGCATGTCCCAAATGTTTGCAAGATTGGAATCAATTAAAGATACCCAATAACCAAGTAGTGGTGGTAGTGTTGGTGTAAACCCTTTGCCTGTCTAAAGCATTTTCATAAATTTGTCCTTAGCATCCATGCTTGTTTTCATATTTTAAGCTAGGCCTTGTTTCATACGTTCTGAGTAATCTAAAGCTTTCCTTACTATAATGGTTGAAAAAAAAACAGGAATATGTATTATATTCGATGCATGGATGTCAGGAATATATTGTGTGTGTCATACATGATATATTGGACAAATTAAAGTTTGAATAGTGTGTCAGGCTAAGTCTACTACCTTATGGTCCCTCCACATAGTTTCCAACTATGAAATTACATGCAAGCTAACAGAAAAGTTAGACTTTGTAAGTAGCAAATTCATAGGTATGGTTAGCCGTAGGTACATCAATGAAATTAATTCTTTCAGCCGTTCAGATGGTTTTGTAGAACTTCTGTTACTTTAAATGACAAGTTAACAGTGGGAGGGTTCTTCCAAAAACAAAGAAACCAGAATAAGATTGTGCAAAAAAAAAAAGCTCTTGGCGCTAATACTTCTGTAGAGTAAAGAAGTACAATGTAATCCAAAGTGGAAGGATCCTGGAAAACAAATAGACCAAGGAAGGCTTTGGAAGACGTAGAGAAGATTGATCTTAAGAGGCAGAACTTCATGCAGCAAATGACAAAGGTAGCAGGAAATATGCTGAGCTGGAGAAGACACATCCAAACAGTGAATGCATAGAGAAACAGATTTGAAATAATGATGATGGCATTTTGTTCTTGCACTCTGTTCAATAATTTTATGCTATTATCAAAGAATTTAAGACTTTTCTGCAGTGGCAGAGAAAAAGAATGCAAGAATATTTGGTACTTCTTCAGGAACTACTAAAGTTTACTGAAGATCAATATGTCCAAATTCCTGGCAAATAGCATGAAACCAGTGTACAGGCACAAAATATATTTACCATACTCTCAAGACTCTGCAAGTTCATATCAAGTATTTTATCATTTTACATGACAAAATAAAAAAAAAAATGTAGTGTCTAAGCAAGTTGTTTATACTACATACACAGACACACAGACACACATATATGCATACACACAAATATGTACACACACACACATATATAAACATATTCATGTATAAATTGAAATTTACATAAAAATCAATGTTTTTGCGTAAAAAAAAAATGACAGATTTGAGAAAGCAACGTAACTTTTTATATTTTCTTCTCATTTAAAGGAGTGTTTTAATAAAGTATATATTACATATTTCTTTGATCTTACAAAAATTATTTTATGCACTGAAATAATAAAATGAATATCGAAAATTGAGAAGAAAAATAATGCAATGAAATCTGAAGTTAAAAAAAAAAAAGAAGCAAACTTGGAAATTACAAAAGAAGCGAATGGTAAAAACATGGTTTAATTCCCTGATTGTGTGTGTGTTGTGTGTGTGCATGTGTATATGTATGTACGTGTGTATGTATGCAAGTATATGTGAATGAGATTGTGTGTAATGATTTGATCATGGGTATTTATGCATATATGCAAGCATATAAAAGTGTTCATGAGAGAGACAGAGACAGAGAGAGAGAGAGAGATTATATGGTCCTGCGTATGTGTGTACATGTATAATATAATGTGTGTGCATTGTACGCATACATATATATAGGTACATGTATATACATACATATAAAGGTAAATATATATACATATATATATATGCATATACATATATATGTATACGTATATATACACATATATGTGTACATAAATATACATACATGTATATATATATATATGTATAACATATATATGCATATATATATATATATATACATATATATATATATATATATATATATATACATATATATATATATATATATATATATATATATATATACATATATATGTGTATGCATATATACATGTATATATATGTATATATATATATCCATATACACATACAAACATATACATATATATATGCACATTCATAAACACACACACATATGCATGTATACACACACACATATATATGAGTGATTATTTAGCTCTGTGTATGTATGTGTATGTGTTCATAAGTGTGGGCAGGTGTATAAGTAAATGTGTATGCATGTATGAATGAGAGATTAAGCAGAGATACATGTAAAGTCTAACTTTGTGAAGATATATATGATGTAATTTCAGTTAAACACAAAATATATTTTGATTAAAAAAAAAAGATCTTTAAATTTATATTTTTTTCAATTATTGATTTTTCTTTGTTGCACTTTTTTCTCTTTAGTTTATATTTTTTTATTTATTCTGTTTTATTTTTATTTTAATTTTTTTTAAATTCTCAGATAAGACTTTGGAAAGCATTAAAGAAAATTCTAGAAAGAAATTAAGAAAAAAATAAGCAAACTAAAAGGTTATATCTCATACGAAATGGTGTGAAATCAATGAAAAAAAACATATATATATATATAACAACAAAGCATGGAATTAGTTGCACTTCACACACAAAATGTTTAAAGTGTTCTGTTCATGGTTATGTAAATGCAACGTAATCAACAAATTGTATTGCATATATATACACACATACATACATACATACATACATACATATATTTATATATATGATATATATCTAGTTTCAAGTATATTATATATATATATATGTATATATACATATATA
>NC_068984.1:68086125-68088124 GCF_001194135.2 Octopus bimaculoides
ATATATATATAATGGATGGGGGCACATAACCAAGTGGATAGTGTGTTGTACTCATGATCAGAAGATCGTGATTTCAATTCCTGGACCAGGTAGTCCATTGTGTTTTTGAGAAAAACACATCATCTTACATTGCTTTGATGTTGCTTCAAACCTGATGTATGGTACACCATGTACCTGTCCAGGCAATGCTGGTTTAATCCCTATGAACAAATCATTTGTGTAGATTCTTCAGCAAGAAATTGTAAAACCATTTTTCTCAGAATGCGAGAGACAACAACCATCATGTATTATGTATGTAGACGCATTCATCTACTTCTATCCTTCCATGTTGGCATGTAATAGGTAAATACACTTTATTTTGCTTACACTTTACTGTTTTTTGAAATAAGAGATCCTTTATTCGAAGTGTCTTCAAAACTACAAAGGCAGCAAACAATTTGTTGAGAATGGAAATGATAAGACCAACAACTTTTGTAGCTCAGTCTTTTTTGAAAGTGGAAATATAAATAATACATAAACACATGCATTCACACACACACACACACACATGCATTTATATATATGTATGTATGTGTGTGTGTATATATATATATATATATATATATATATATATATATATATATATATATATATATATATATGCTGTATTTCGGGATGGCCATTTTTTTTTTTTTGACCAAATAATACACGTGCTATATATTTTTTTCTTCACTTGTTTATTACAGTTCTTATTTTATTATTTCAAATCATGTCCATCATCCGGAAATCTTTTGTCACACATCTGTGACCTCTTCAGCAACACTGAATATTCATTTATATATATATGTAGAAAGATGGATAGATGGAGTAATTGAGGTATATCAGAGTGTGTAGGCTGATAGTTAAGACTAGTCTTAGATAAATAAACAGTAACATTTATCTCTGCCTATGCTCTAGTCTGGGTTGGCTAGTAAACAGGACCTATTTTACAAAATACTTTTTAGATTGGCCTTATTACAGCCAGTGACATCAGCTGACATGTTGGGGCCATACTGATGGATTTCACAGAGTAGATGGAGGTTATTGCGCAATGGAGAATATTTGTTTGGAGTGATGAATTTTCAAAGGAGGATGAGTTTACTGTTGTTGAGAAACTTAGTTTTCCTATGTCATAAGGAGTGCAGTTTGCTAAAAGTTCACAGTGACAGTTTAAGATTACAAGAAAGAAAGGTTTTCTAACTACATAGATAGAGAGATTGAGCAAACAATAACAGTCTGAGGTGGCTTGAAATGAGATAGTCTCTAAGATTTAGATAGAGTGGGATGTGCAAACACCAAAGGAAATTATCAAGATAAACTTATGGCTACTGGGTTTCCATTGTCAAAACTGATGGAGGGGTATGAGGGTAGATATAATATGACTGCTTATTCTGGCACCACAGACTCTAGACATTCTGAGATAATTGATAATTTAGATGGCTGATAATTTTACACTTGGTAAATCATTAGTAAATAGACATTATGAATAATTAGTAAGTAATTCATCTTGACATATCACTTAGCTAGCTCCGTTGTTCATGTCACACACACACATGCACACACACACACACACACACACACATGTGCATGTTTGTATAACAATGCTAAAAGAAACAAAATTTTCATACAAACACACGCACACACACATACACACAGAAGCTGAAATTATCTTAGAGACAGTAGAATTCCTGTAGTCAATGAATTGTTAGAAATGGTACAAAGTGCAAGTCTATTGGGGCACATAAGTACTTCATTAATTTCTCACAATAAAGGGATTTTCCACTCAGAATTATTTTACAGAACATAGATATTAATACCTCTGAAACACAAAACAAGCAATACAATCAAAGTAACAGAGATTTATTGAAAACGAACCAGAAAATACTGTGTGTGATTTAGAATATTTGATTGAGACAATGATAGAACACTAAAATAAAAGCTTGAAAACACATTTTATTCGATTTTGAATTCATTTTATCAT
>NC_068984.1:68088246-68089506 GCF_001194135.2 Octopus bimaculoides
ATATATATATACATATATATATATATACATATATATACATATATATATATATATATAAATAGGTATATACTATCAGTATCCTTTACCTGTGTTATCCCCTGGCAATGGTGTGCAGAGACACCATATACGTCGAGTGCAGGTGACAATAGGATAAATAAAAGTCTATCAGGAGCCAGTGCAAAGAAGAAAATTAAACTGGAACTATGGACAAATACCCAGGACTCAATTGAATGGTTCTCTAACATAAAATATAAGGATAATCATAAATTTTTGCAAATTGACATTCAAAATTATTACTCATTAATCAACCCTACAATCCTAAATAGTGGACTTATCTTTGCTATGAAGATGTTTATTAAATGTAACGAGGTAAATGTAAATTTACTTCAATTTGATAAACAGAAACAGCTGTAAACGTTCTGAATTCAATTAAATAATGACTTTTAAACACCAGTGATCCACTTCTCATTGTTAATTATTGCTCCATTTCTTATCTTATCTTCTCTCTCTCTCTCTCTCTCTATATATATATATATATATATATATATATATATAAATATATATGTGTGTGTGTGTGTGTGTGGGTGTGTGTGTGTGTGTGTGTGTGTGTGTGTCTGTGTGTGTGTGTGTGTATATATATATATGTATATATGTATATGTGTGTGTGTGTATATTTAGTTATTTGTCCAGTTGTTTGCTCCAAATCCGCCTCGACCATCAAAGCCAAATGCCTTTTCTCAACTGCTGTCCTATTATCTACAGGTATATACTTAGAAGAGCTTCATCCACTCTTACTAATAATAGTGACCACCACCACCTTTTGGCAAATTCACAGGAAGAGAAAGTTTTCTTCTCTGTTTTCTCACCTTCCAATAGACATTCTGATGATGATAATGATGATGAACGATAATGATAACGATAGTAATGATGATGGTGATGTTGATGGTAGAGATGATTTTATTTGTTTGCCACAAGAGCCACATATGTTCAAAATACTGAAGTGCATTGGTACTGACAAGTTGATAAATATGTAACCCTCCTACTGCTTCATGAGAAATTGAAGCCTGAAAGGCTTCATAGCAATCATAATGATTGACTGAAGAATGCAGTTATGGAAATTGAATTAAATTATCTCAATCATTTCACTCTCCTCCAACAGATGCCACAGCCTTTTTTAACTTCTACTACTACTACTATTACATTTAGTAGTAGCAGCAGCAGCAGCAGCAGCAGAGCTACCAACAGCACCACCACCACCAC
>NC_068984.1:68089516-68093727 GCF_001194135.2 Octopus bimaculoides
ACCACCACCACCACCACCACCACCATTACCACCAACAACAACAACAATGATGATAAAAACAGCAATAATAATCATAATCGTAATCGAGATAATTTGTTTTTAAACTACTACTATTAATGATTTTAAGGATGATGATTATGAAAACGATGATGATGATGATGATGATGGCAATGAGGGTGATGATGATGATGATGATGATGATGATGATGATGATGATGACCACGACGAAGATAATGATAATGATATTTGCTGATATTGTTGAGCATTTCTTAAATACCTTATTTCTTTGGTCCTTTATATTCTTCCACAACAAAATTATCTTAAAATTCTCTTTCTTAAGCAAGGAAAACAACATGCCACCAAAATACAAACAAAACATGGAATAAAAATATATTAAATGAATTCTAAGAGGACAAGATTGTACCTAAATAAAAAAAATCAAATATGATGACAAAAAATAAAACGGTGGAGGGAGGGATGGAGCAGGATTCTACCGTAGAAGTGAAATTTCAGGGTTTATTGATTAAATTAATAAAATATTTCACTAATAGCATTTTACACATTTAAAAATACAAATGGGGGGGGAAAAAAAACTAACTTAGTACAAACTAAAGAAAAAGAAATTATCTAATGTTGGCAAGGGTGATTGTGATAAAGTTGTTGATGATAATAATAATAATCATTTCTACTAAAGGCCTGTAATTTTGTGTGAGGAAACTAGTCAATTACATCGACCCCAGTGTTTCACTGGTACTTAATTTATCAGCCCTGAAAGGATAAAAGACAAAGACAGCTTTACGGAATTTGAACTCAGAACGGAGCTACAAGCGAATTACCCCTAAGCATTTCATCCAGTGTGCTAACAATTCTGCCAATAATAATAATAATAATAATAATGATTACAGTTTCAAATTTTTGGCACAAGGCCAGTAATTTCGGTTAAAGGGGTAAGTTGATTACATCTAACCCAGTACTCAACTGGTAGTTAATTTATTGACCCCAAAAGGATGAAAGGCGAAGTCGAACTCAGCAAAATTTGAACTCAGAACATTAAGACAGACTAAATATCACTAAGCATTTTGCCCTACATGCTAACAATTCTGCCAGCTCACCGAAAAATAATAATAATAATAATAATTATTATTATTATTATAGTAGTTCTTTCTACTATAGGCACAAATTCTGGAATTTTAGGGAGGAAACTAGTCAATTACATTGCCCCCATTTCTTAACTATATTTTGTTTATCAACCATGAAAGAATGAAGGCAAAATCAACCTTGGCAGCCTCTGAACATAGAAAGTAATAAGATGCAAGCATTTTGTCCAGCATACTAGCAATTATGCTCATTCACTGCCTCAATAATAATAATAATTTCCTTATCTGTATCTTTCAAAATGATAATAATAATAATAATAATAATAAGATGCCCTGATGCAGTACCAGGCAATAGCTCTCTTGGCTTCTGATCTTAATTGATTGGAAGTGTTATTTTGTACATTGTTTTGTCTTGGTATAAAAGATGAGTTACAGCAAATATCTTTCTGCTCAATACCACAGATTTGCTTGTCAGTTACTTGACCATAACCAGTTGAGCATGTCCCTTGGTGGCTGAAAATATGTGCATCACTGATCATGAGCAGAAGTAGTGTGGGAGCATCGTAACCATGTACTGAGAAAGGAATTCTTTGGAGTTTGAATAATTCACCC
Organism: Octopus bimaculoides; assembly: GCF_001194135.2. Classification (NCBI taxonomy): domain Eukaryota; kingdom Metazoa; phylum Mollusca; class Cephalopoda; order Octopoda; family Octopodidae; genus Octopus; species Octopus bimaculoides. The sequence goes on from NC_068984.1 coordinate 68,091,226, forward strand.
CTGGAAATATGGGTGTTTCATTCAATATCCTTAAACAACCCTTATTCAAGAACAATTTGTGTGGGATGGGCTATTCGACCTGAAGAAAATTCTAACTGGGCCCCACCCATAAGGTCATGTGCTGTTCATCTTGATATGAGATCACTATATTGTGCACATATGATTGTGATGCATGTGCCTAGTGTAACCTCATCAGACGGGTAGTAATGATGGGTATACTGGGCTTTGTATATTTTGCTCCAGTGTCACTTTGATGGCATGCACTGCTCTCTCACTCAATAATAATAATAATAATAATTATAATAATAATGATATTAATAATAATAATAACTCCAAAATGGCAGAAATTCAAAAGATAGTGCTCATGGGAACTGCCCATATTCTACTTAAAATACTGCCTATGTAATCTCAAATTTTAAAACACACATAATTTTCATGTTTTCTTAAACATCCTCTAGAACAATACTATATGCAAAACCAAATATATGACCCCCCCCCCCCCCGCCTCCGCACCAGGCATAACACCAACATGAACTTCTAATTTGTTGTCTCTTGATGTTTCTGGGTGAGATTTGGAGCCAACTTGTACAAATACAAAACAAGATTCAAACATATAATAAGCGTGGCCGTTGCCAATATCGTGTGACTGGCCCTCGTACCGGTGGCATGTAAAAGCACCCACTACACTCTTGGAGTGGTTGGCGTCATGAAGGGCATCCAGCTGTAGAAACTCTGCCAGATTAGATTGGAGCCTGGTGCAGCCTTCTGGCTTGCCAGTCCTCAGTCAAATCATCCAACCCATGCTAGCATGGAAAGCGGACGTTAAATGAATAATAATAATAATAATAATAATAATAATAATAATAAAAATAATAATAATGAAGCATACTTAAAGAAGGATCTGACCCCTCGTGTAGAATTTACAAAAAATTCACAGTGACAATTAATCATGCTGCCCAGTCTTTGCTGAAAATGAGTACCTTATAAGACATGACAGACTAGAGCAGTATATCCACTGGAATGCTTGTAAATACTACAAAATTAAATTCAATGGTAAGTGGTACAGGCACCATCTAGAGGATGTAGTAAAATGGTGAAGGTGTTACCATCCTTTGGAACTTCCCAAAACACGCAATCAGAAAAACTGACTCCAATTGACCAGACATTGTGATTAAAGACTACAGCAGAGGAACTTGTCTGCTAACAGATATGTCTGTCCCACAAGATCAAAATATCTCAAGAAAGGAATACGAAAAGCTGTCTCACTATAAAGATCTTCAAATTGAAATCACAAAAATGTGGAAGTTCAGTACTATGATAATACCAGTAGTAATTGGTGCATTGGGAATGATAAAGAAGGGAGCTGAGAAGTATATTAAGCAACTCCTAGAACTACATGAACTACAAAGGATAACCTTGATGGGTACAACCCATATACTATGGAAAGCACTCTCCATCTAAAATGGAATAAATGTGGTGATAATTTTAGTATGCATAGCAAAACAACAGTGCCCTTGCTACTCTTGGCCTCCGGAAGATGCTCAGTACTACGGCAACTGAAATAAAGTTATAATGAAAAGAAACCATATATAATGATGATGATGATGATGATGATGATGATGATGATGATGATGATGATGATGATGATGATGATGATGATGATGATGATGGTGATGACAATAATAACAACAACAACAGTTTATGATTTAGGTACAAGGCCAGCAATTTTGAAGGTTGGGGTTTGTCAACAACATCAACCTCAGTATTTGGGCAGTACTTTATTTTATTGACACCCAAAAGGATGGAAAGCAAAGTTAACCTGGGTAGAATTTGAACCTAGAATGAAAAGTGTCAAAACAATAACTGCAAAATATTTTCTCCCGATGCTCTAATCATTAAACTAGCTCACTACCTTAATAATAATAATAATAATAATAACAACAAAAACAATAACAACAATAATAATGTTAATAATAATGAGGAGTGTAAGGAGGAGGAGTAAGAGAAGCAGGATTATGAGTTTGAGTAGGGAAAAATCAAAGAATATACTAATGGTAATAATAGCATTAACAATGATGATGATGATGATGATGATGATGATAGGTAATAATCTTATTAGGATGATGGTAGCAGTTGGGATCATAGAGATGGTGATAAAGACGATAGTGATGATGCTGATGATGATGATAAGAAAGAGAAGGCAGTAGACGATGATGTCATGTGGATAAGGATGACGATAATGATGGTTAAAAAAAAAAAAAGGAAAGATATTCTCAGATCTTCTAACTTGATAGAGAAACTTAATGCAAGTCTTTTGATTTGCTCACTTTTAATTATACTTGGGCAAAAAATAATTAATTTAGGACTATGCAAATTTTCTCTGTCAAAACGAGGGAGAGATGTGTGTATATACATACATACATACATATATATATGTATGTGTGTGTGTGTTTGTGAGTATGTGTGTCTATACATATACATATATATATATATATATATATA
>NC_068984.1:68093841-68097661 GCF_001194135.2 Octopus bimaculoides
TAAGTGGAGGATGTGTGTATATGTGTTTGTATGAATATGTATGAATGAAGTCACCACAACCTTAGTCTTAGGTAGATGACTCCATTTTCTATTAGAGTAGTAGGGAAAAGAGAGGTATTTGGTAACTATGTCTGCTAGCAGCTATGTATTGGATAACTGACATTATTATGATATAATTACAACCCTTGAGAAATGCAGAATACGTTTTAGTGTGTTTTGTTTTGTTTTTATTTTAAATTACATAACTTTTCTATTATTTGCTGAGATTTCAGTATATTTGTGTATTTTGGGGTACATTGTTGTTTTTCAAATATTTTCTTGAAATTGGCAACTTTCTTGAAGTTAGGCATTACCACAGATCACACATTGATCAAAAGCAGTATTTTAAAGATCAATATTTATCAGAGGGGTGGAGTAGCTATTATTGTTGTTGTTTAGCTCCAAGTCAACCTTGATTGAGCAGTTTTCGTTTCCATTTCTCTTCAAGCATTTATGATTGAGTGCTGGATGAAAGCCTCAACATGCCATTGTTAGTTTTGTTTATTTTGATTGAAAGCCTGTCTGTTCACACTATCCAATTCTGGGTACTCCCATGGTCTATTCAGCCATACTAGCTAAGCCTATTAATATATTAGGCTTTTTATATCTGTTTTATAGTAAAGGTATGCACTCACAAACACAAGATCGTGGTTTCAATTCTGCATTGTGTTCTTGAGCATTTCATATTGCTCCACTCAACTCATTGTAAATAGATAACTCTGTGACAAACTAGTATTCTGCTCAGTTGGAATGTTGGCCTGCCTGCCTAGCCAATGGGCTGGCATTATTCAAAAGCTACAACGTGAGGAAGTGCATTGTGACCAGCAGTGTTTTACAACATCTGATAGTCTGGTAATTATGGTAATACTGTGATATTTGTCTTATACAACTGCTGTTGACTCATGAGGACAAATTATAATATGTCTCTGAGAGACCAGTAATCATTGACCTCTCATAAGGACCCTAAACTTCTTTCAACTTATTCCATGTACAATACTTAAGATACTATTATATCACCAGCCTCCACTTAGGTAAAAGAATTCATCCATGTATTAGTGGCAAACCATTTGGACAGACACCTGTATTCCTTTCAGGATTCAAAGTATTCACCACATTTACTATACAACTTCTAACAAATGTAATACAATGAGTTGAAGTAAAATTTTTGATTAATTGAAATCATCCTTGCAATGTATAGAGAAAATTTCTGCTTAGCAGTTAAGAGTAGAAAGGGAGATAATTCCAGTAATGTCAACCAGCCAACTGAATTTCTTAGAATATAAAGATGTTATAGATAGCAATGAATATTGACTTTACTGTCAACTAGTGAAAGTAATATTTTGGACTAATTAGATTTTGTGCTAATTAGATCTCAGCACTCATTAATTAGCTTTAAAGACATATTTTATTCCTACCAACATAATCTTAACTAAAAACTTCTATTGGCACTCATATTGTATATCTCCCTTGTTTTAGATTTTTAACACCCAATAGAGAATTTTTGTCAACTAATTAAGAGGATAATTTCAGTTAATCAAAGTCATTCAAAAACATTACATTAAATGTGAGATTTTTCATTATGTTTATTTACTATTGTCATGGGCTTGCATATCCTGTGTGTTGGCTACCATCATGTGGTTCTGGCTGGCTGCATGTATTATAAATGAAGCAAACTAACGAATGTTCAACAATATCTATTGAAAGAAATGATTTACTGTGTTGGCTTAACATTAGCTAACTAGAAAAGAAAAATTCAGATACAATAACAAACACACATTGTTGCAGCTTAGAGAAGAGAACAGCACTGTGTCTTGTTGAAGGCAAGCTGTAGTAAGGTTGTGACCTGTCTGGCTTGGAGGCTCACAGCAGTCTACCTTGCTGGAATTCTCGAGGCAGTTTCTGCTGGGAGTTAGGCACCAAATTGTTCAAACTTGGCTAAAACGGCATGAATTTTAGAATATTTGAGTAGTTATGTCAGATTCATGTTGATTGATTGATTTATAGATTAATCATGTGAAACTCTAGTAGAATACTGATAAATAGAAACTGATTATTTCATGGTTGGGGTTCGAATCACTAAACTATCTTGTACACTCACTTGAGATCTTTTCTGCCTCCCCTGTTGTTGCTTTACAGTTTATCCTCTCAGTAAGGGATCTTATACAATAGATATTTAACCCTTTAGTATTTAAACTAGCCATATCTAGTCAAAATATTCTACCAGTTTTATGTTCAAACTGGTCAGATCTGGCCTCTCACACCAACCCTACATTATCATTCTAAAAATTAACCGTTACCTTATCAAAATCTCAAAGTTACAGAATAATGCACGATTAATTCAAAACAATGTGAATAAATAAGCATTATATTTGACAGAATAATGTGAATGCTAAATTGACATAGTGATTTGATGGAATACATACATAGTAAGGGCTAATCTTATGACAATTATGTCAACTAGATGGCAGAACTGGTTTGAAATTCTAAAAATGTATTCTTGAAATTCACCTTTTATCTCAAACAAAAGACTAAGTATTCCAAACATTTTTTCGGAGTTTGATTTGTGTTTAGGGTTACTCAGGAAAATTGATTTCATTATACTTATGTTCTTGGTTGGCCCTGAATATGTAAGTCAACCATACAAAACTTGTCTCTTCAAAACTATTGTCTACATAGCTACTACTACAAGTGTCGGTTTGTGGTTAAGAAGTTAGATTTGCAACAGCATGATTGCAGGTTCAATACCATTCAACAGCTCTTTTGACAAATGTCTTCTACCTTAGTTATGGATTGGTCAATAACTTGTGAATGAAAATTGGTAAAAGGAATTGTATCAGAATGTTGCCATGTTTTCAATATATGTAATAAATAAGTAAAGAATGGAAGTAGCTGGCATTACTTTTATTCCACAGCTTACAGTTGTCTTAACAACATGTGAGTAACAAATGAAACATCATGTATACTCTTTTACTTGTTTCAGTTATTTGACTGTGGCCATGCTGGAGCACCGCCTTTTAGTCAAGCTAATCGACCCCAGGACTTATTCTTTGTTAGCCCAGTACTTATTCTATTGGTTTCTTTAGCCGAACCGCTAAGTTGCAGAGACGTAAACATACCAGCATCGGTTGTCAAGCGATGTTGGGGGGACAAACACAGACACACAAACATACACATATATATTTATATACATATATACGACGGGCTTCTTTCAGTTTCCGTCTACCAAATCCACTCACACGGCTTTGGTCAGCCCGAGGCTATAGTAGAAGACACTTGCCCAAGGTGCCACGCAGCGGGACTGAACTCAGAACCATGTGGTTGGTAAGCAAGCTACTTACCACACAGCCACTCGGGGAAAATGATATAGTCATTCCAACTATGCAATGTATTACATAATACCCTCTGCAGTTGTTTAATCATAATCTATTTGAGTGTGTATTTCACCAATATCGTTGCCAGTGCCCCTGGACTGGCTCATGTGCGGGCGACACATGAAATCTTTCGAGCGAGATTGTTGCCGGTGCCCCTGGGCTGGCTCTTGTGTGGATGACACATGAGGTTTTTCGAGCGAGATCGTTGCCGGTGCCCCTGGGCTGGCTCTTGTGCAGGTGACACATGAGGTTTTCGAGCGAGATCGTTGCCGGTGCCCCTGGACTGTCTCATGTGCGGGCGACACATGAAATCTTTCGAGCGGGATCATTGCCAGTGCACCTGGACTGGCTCTTGTGCGAGTGACACATGAGGTTTTTCGAGCGAGATCGTTGCTGGTGCCACTGAACTG
>NC_068984.1:68097692-68100504 GCF_001194135.2 Octopus bimaculoides
CGTAGGATTTTCGAGCGAGATCGTTGCCGGTGCCCTTGGACTGGCTCTTGTGCGGGTGACACATGAGGTTTTTCGAGCGAGATGAGCGTGGCCGTTGCCAGTACCGCCTGACTGGCCTTCGTGCGGGTGACACGTAAAAGCACCCACTACACTCTCTGAGTGGTTGGTGTTAGGAAGGGCATCCAGCTGTAGAAACTCTGCCAAATCAGATTGGAGCCTGGTGCAGCCATCTGGTTTCACCAGTCCTCAGTCAAATCGTCCAACCCATGCTAGCATGGAAAGTGGACGTTAAACGACGACGACGACGACGACGACGAAAAACACTAATTCATTCAGTTATTATTAAACAACTGCAGAGAGTATTATGTAATACATTACATAGTGGGAACGCCTATATCATTTTCCCCATATATGTTAATATACATGAGGTTTCATTTGTTACTCACATGTTAAGACAACTGTAAGCTGTGAAATAAAAGTAATGCCAGCTACTTCCATGCTTTACTTATTTATTACATATATTGAAAACATGACAATGTTCTGATACAATTACTTTTATGAAAGTTTTGTTGTATTTGTATAACAGACAGTTATTTGTAATATTAATCACCATTTGGAACCATAATGGGCCAAAATTTATCTTTATGAAAGTTTCAAGGTTATCTTCACCTGAAGCTTAGAAATGCTGATAAAGAGGAATTCATAGATATCATTGTTGGCATGCCTTCATTTACAATGACGAGGGTTCCAGTTGATCTGATCAAAGGAACAGCTTGCTCGTGAAATTAACATGCAAGTGGCTGAGCACTCCACAGACACATGTACCCTTAACGTAGTTCTCGGGGATATTCAGCATGACAAAGTATGACAAGGCTGACCCTTTGAATTACAGGCACAACAGAAACAGGAAGTAAGAGTGAGAGAAAGTTGTGGTGAAAGAGTACAGCAGGGTTCACCACCATCCCCTGCCAGAGCCTTGTGGAGCTTCAGGTGTTTTCGTTCAATAAACGCCCACAACGCCTGGTCTGGGAATCGAAACCGCGATCCTATGACCACGAGTCCGCTGCCCTAGCCACTGGGCCATTGGTGCCTCCACCATAGATATTACAGTACCAAACAAAATATATACGTCTAATATTCAGATATTAGGAATCTTTGATATAGCGGATTAAATTAAAGGATAGTTGTGAAGAAAACCTGTTTCTCATATAAACTAATATTAGTTTCGAACTTTGGCACAAAACCAGCAATTTTAGGGGAGGTTGTAAGTCAGTTACATCGACCCTACTGCTCAACTGGTGCTTCTTTTAATAACCCCGAAAGGATGAAAGGTATAAGTCAACCTTGGCAGAATGTGAACTCAATGCAGAAACAGATGAAATGTCATTAAGCATTTTGTCCGACATACTATCCTTCCTATCAGCCCACTGCCTTATCCTCCATATATACAAATTTTTCGTAGAGGCACAATGGCCCAGTGATTAGGGCAACAGACTCACAGTCATAGGATCATGGTTTTGATTCCCAGACTGGGCGTTATGAGTGTTTATTGAGCGAAAACACCTAAAGTTCCACGAGGCTCCGGCAGGAGATGGTGGTGAACCCTGCTGTACTCATTCACCAAAACTTTCTCTCACTCTTTCTTCTTGTTTCTGTTGTACCTGTATTTCAAAGGGCCAGCCTTGTCACACTGTGTCATGCTGAATATCCCCGAGAATTACGTTAAGGGTACACATCTGTGGAGTGCTCAGCCACTTGCACGTTAATTTCATGAGCAGATTGTTCCATTGATCAACTGGAATCCTCGACGTCATAAGTGACGGAGCGCCAACAACAACAAATTTTACACATGGATACATGTAAACATGCACACATTTATCGACAGTTGTAATGTAAGGACTGAATAGTGTAATTTCATTATTGTTACAAAACAAGGGATTTATTTCGTAAATTATCAATAATTTCAAAAATAAAAACTAGAGTGAAGGTTGCTTGTTAGGGCACATTAATGAGTAAAAATAGACCCTGATAATAATTTGCTATTTATTTTATCTCATCAAACATGGCAAGGCTTGAATTCAGAACATAATGGAATGCCACTCAATGATTAAGCATAATTCCTAATGTAGATTAAGTCATAAGTTTTGGGAGGATAGGGGAGAACCCAGAATCACCCAGTGGTTCAGTATTTGGTGGGGATTTATATTTATTTCTCTGCAGAAGACAAGTCAATGCTGCCAGTAGTATTTGAATTCGAAACTCAATGACAAGTAACTATGATTTCTGATACAGACACAAGGCCATAAATTTGGTGTGAGAAACAATAAATAATCAGTTAACCCTAGCACTGATTGATTAGATCATATTTTTAACCTTGAATGCTGGAAAGTGAAAACGATAATGATCAACCCAAGCAGGGATAAGAGCTCAGAATAAAGAAATTTAATAAAAGAACAAAATAATTAATACTGAAAAAACCCACAGGATTTTTGCTTATATTTGATTACAATAATCTATTATATACAGATAAATACTGAACTATTTCATACATATATACATTCATATATACATACAGAAAAACAGACATACACATACACAGACACATGTACACACATATATATTTTTTTATTTAATTTCAAATTGCAACAGAATTTAATAACTAAGTATATGAATGTATATGAGTTGTTTGTGACAGTATATGTGTGTGTGTGTGTATTAACATAAATACACACACACATATATATATATATACACACACATATATATATATATATATATATATATATATATATATATATATATATATATATAT